>NC_041399.2:13190054-13457554 GCF_900747795.2 Erpetoichthys calabaricus | reverse complement strand
GAAGGAATCAAGCATTCACAAAATAAAGCAGAAAGAAACTGAAATTCATGGAAGTGTTAGTGATGACAGTGCTATTACAATTAAACTAGCAATGATTTAAAGTAAATGGGAAGATGTGCCTACAATTTCATAGAAGGGACTTAAACATCTATGAATTTTGTTGAACCTGTCTCCCACGGATAGCAATGTTTTTAATGTTTGTTTCTTGCTATAACGCTCTCTTCTGAAGTTGTTCATTTTTCAGCGTTATTTTTTGACATTTTTATTTGGGAGGTTGCTATTTCGGGCAGTTTTGTTGGATGACATCTGAGGTCACAAGACACATGTCATTATCAGCCAAGGATAAAAGGATCAGTTCCATACACTTTCTGGTATTTCAGATTGAATAACTTTACTTTTATGGGCATTGTGTTCTGCTTTTGATCCTTTGACCCCGTTTCCAGACTTCTTGCTTTTCTTTTCTGACTTCACTATTTGGTTTCTCTATTAAGCTGTGACAAAAGACAGGACTGGCTGTTTGATTGTGAACTTCCTTTGTATTTGTCATCTGTTTCACCTCACAATCCTTAATTAGAAAGACACATCTCTGCCTTTGGGCAGTGTTGCTGCCTCGCAGTAAGGAAACCCAGGTTTGCTTCCTGGGTCCTCCCTGCATGGAGTTTGCATGTTCTCCCCGTGTCTGCGTGGGTTTCCTCCGGATGCTCCGGTTTCCTCCCACAGTCCAAAGACATACAGGTTAGGTGCATTGGAGATTCTAAATTATCCCTAGTGTGTGTGCTTGGTGTGTGGGTGTGTGTGCCCTGTGGTGAGCTGGCACCCTGCCCAGGGTATGTTCCTGCCTTGCGCCCTGTGTTGGTTGGGATTGGCTTCAGCAGACCCCCGTGACCCTGTGTTAGGATATAGAGGGTTGGAAAATGACTGACTGACTGACATCTCTATGGTAGCTCCAGTAAACCAAACTACCAGGGCAATACATATCCATCCATCCATCCATTTTCCAACCCGCTGAATCCGAACACAGTGTCACGGGGGTCTGCTGGAGCCAATCCCAGCCAACACAGGGCACAAGGCAGGAACCAATCCCGGGCAGGGTGCCAACCCACCGCAGGGCAATACATATCCAAAAGTTAAACCCACTCTTCCTTTATAATGCTGAAACAAAACATACTGGCATTTTCCACCCAAAAATACATACAACTAGTCAAACACACTGACCCAATGACCCTAAAAGAAATAATTTCAATAAAATTTGCATTTTATTACCAAACATATTTTCAAATTCCAGTACATATCAGGTTATAAGCTCTCGATAAAGACCAAGATCAAGTCTCTAGCCCCATTAAAGCATGACAGATGGACAGACCTAGGAATTGTGTATATATATGTATATATACAGTATATATATATATATATATATATATATATATATATATATATATATATATATATATATATATATAGTGGAACCTCGGGTCACGACAGTAATTCATTCCAAAACTCTGGTCGCAACCCGATTTGGTCGTGACCCAAAGTAATTTCCCCCATAGGATTGTATGTAAATACAATTAATCCATTCCGGACCGTATGAGCTGTATGTAAATATAGATTTTTAAGCACAAAATTAGTTAATTATACCATAGAATGCACAGTGTAATAGTAAACTAAATGTTTACTTACTTTTTCTGTAATGTTTACTTCTTCTGCTTGGGCTCTCTCGCTCGCTCGCACTCTCTCGCTCACTCTCTCTCTCTCTCTCTCGCTCGCGCGCGCTCTTGTTCTCTCTCTCTTGCTTGCTCACGTTCTTGTGCTCTCGCTCTCTCTCGCGTTCTCGCGCTCACTCTCTCTCTCTCTCTCTCTCTCTCTAGCTCGCTCGCTGCACAGGGAATGCACAGGGAGAGACTGAACATGTGCAGAAATCATCGGTGCGTACGAAACGGAAGGGAAACTGGCTTGTTCATCACCCGAGTGTGTGATCGTGAACAGATGCAAAAGTTTGATGAACTTTTTGGTCGTAACCCGATTTGTACGTGGTCCGAGATGTTCGTGACCCGAGTTTCTACTGTATATATATTGTAAAGAGAGACAAGAACACATATACTGTAAATGGTCTGGGGCACCTGTAGGCAAACCCCATATAATAAAGGTTGGCGCAAAAGGTGCAAATAAAACACGTGCTGGACACACAGAGACTAGTCCCACTGAAATCAGATGGTCTGCCTCAAGATGGTGGTACTTCTGTTTAAATTGAATTCTGGGAGGAAGAGGCAGGCACAGGTGGAACAGGTTCTGGAATTATTGTCATAGGAGTCAGCATGTCAATCATTCTTTCTGCAGAGAGGAAAGAAGAAGAAATACAGTTACTGCTTAGCACCCTGAGCTGGCCCGGGGTAGTATTGTTATTATCTAAGCCCTTAAGTTGTTTCCTAAGTGCACATTTGTGACAATATATGAGCCCAGAATTAGGGCGAAACACGTGTCGCGTACTCTTTGCATTATTTGACAGTAAACTATTTCAACCGTTCTATGATCTGCTCCTCACAAACTGAGGGCACCGTGGCGGATGTTAGCAGATTGCTGGCCAACCACAAGCGTTACCTGGTAGGTAACCACCCATTCAATCAGATTGTGACACAGACTACGAATGCCTTGAATGTAATTACCCCAATCTACATACTGTCAAATAAATGAACCACACGCCGTGGCGCAACGTTAGGGGATTCGCCTCCAGCGCCGAGGTTCGATTCCCGAGAGGGAGTGCAGTAGAGTGTGTATGCCTGATGAGCCCAGAATTAGGGCAAAACACGTGTCGCGTACTCTTTGCATTATTTGACAGTAAACTATTTCAACCATATATATATATAGACTTTAAACAGGCATTTAAAGAAAAAAAGACAACACAATAGCGATATGTAGTCATATTGATAAATTAGATAGATAGATAAAATTTTATACAGTATGTAAGATTTAATATGCCATTAATGTATACTTGGAGTGAACTCAACATTGAGTTTTGCTAAAAGATACTTTCCATTTTATCCATGAGTTGTTTGCATTTCCATTTGTTTGTCACATTTAGTAAGTTGTTTGTATGGTTTAAATACATTATAGACAACAAATGATTGACACTTGACCATCTCACTTTTATAAGCTTGTTGGACATCCCATTCCAAAACCATGAACATTAATATGGAGTTGGTCTCTTCTCTTTGCTGCCATAACAGCCCTTATTCTAATGGGATGGCTATCCATTACTCCATCATTTTGGAATGTTTCCTTATGGCCATTCAGCCAGAAGTGGATTTGTGAAGTCAAGTGATAATGGAAGTGAAGACCTGGGTCACAATTGTCATTCCAATTCATCCCAAAAGTGTTTCATAGTTTTGAGTTTAAGGCCTTTCAATTCATCCATGGACTTGGCATTGTGCAAACTGGTACAGTCGTGCTGGAAGAGAAAAGGGCCTTCCTCAAATTGTTGACACAAAGCTGGAAAGCAGACAAATGGCTAAAGTGTCATTGCATGCTGTAGCTTTAACTCTCCCCCTCACTGGAACCAAGTGTCATAGTCAAGCCTGAAGAAACAGCGTTAGACCATTAGCCGTCTTCCAGTAAACTTCACAGTAGGCACAATGCCCTGTACTCTGTAAGGCAGCATTCTTCTGGCGTCCACCAAACCCAGAATTGTCTATCAGAAAGTTAAGCAAGATTCATCACTCCACATTTCCACTGTTCCAGAGTTCATTGTCAATGTGGTTTACACAACTCCAGCTGATGCTTGATAATGCACATAGTCATCACCAAGGGGCCTCAAAGCATTATACCTCGTTCACTAAACTTCACATTAGCCTTTCTCCTGGCATCCACCAAAACAAGATTCATCCTTCAGACTGCCAGATAGCGAAGTGTGATTCATCACTCCAGAGAACATGTTTCCACTGCTACAGAGTCAAATGCCAACATTGAGCATAATGATCTAAAACTTGCTTGCAGCTGCTTGGCCATGGAAAGCCATTTCGTAAAGCTTCTGATGAACAGTTCTTGTGCTGATGTTGCTTCCGTGGAACTGTGTCGTGAGTGATGCCACAGAGGATAGGAGACTTTTATGAGCTATGCACATCAGCACTTGGTGGCCCTACTCTGTAACTATGCATGGTCTACCACTTTATGGCTGAGCTGTTGTTGCTTCTCAACATAGCACTTACAACTGACCAGGGCAGATCAAGCAGAGCAGTAATATTATTACTGACTAGTGGCAAAAGTGGCATCCTATGACAGTCAGCATGGGTTCAGAAGAGGGAGGTTGTGTTTTACTAACATACTGGAATTCTATCAGGATGCAACAAAAGGATACGATTAAAGTGGAGCTTATGATATTATTTATGTTGACTTCTAGAAAGCATTTGATAAGGTGCCACATGAGAGGATGGGCATCAGATTAAAAGAAGTGGGAGTTCAGGGTGATGTTTATAGATGGAGGCAGAATTGGCTCAGACACAGGAAGCAGAGGGTGATGGTGTGAGGAACCTCATCAGAACTGGATGATGTTAAGAGTGGTGACCAGCAGGGTTTAGTGCTAGGGCCACTGCTATTTTTAATATTCACAAATGATTTAGATTAGGGTTAGGGTTAGGGTTATATAAGTAATATAAGTAACAAGCTGGTTAAGTTTGCAGATGATACCAAGATAGGTGGATTATCAGATAATTTGGAATCTGTTATAATATTACAAAAGGACTTGGATAGCATACAGGTTTGGGCAGATTTGTGGCAGATGAAATTTAATGTCAGTAAATGTAAAGTATTACACATTGAAAGTAAAAATGTGAGGTTTGAATACACAATGGGCTGTCGGAAAATCGAGAGTACACCTTATGAGAAGGATTTAGGAGATCATAGTGGACTCTAAGCTACCGACTCCCTGACAGTGTTCAGAAGTCATTAAGAAGGTAAACAGAGTGTCAAGTTATATAGCGCATTGATGTGTGGAGTACAAGTCACAGGCGGTTCTGCTCAAGCTTTATAACCCACTGGTGAGGCCTTATCTGGAGTGCTGGGTGCAGTTTTGGTCTCCACGCTACAAAAAGGACATAACAGCACTAGAAAATGTCCAGAGAAGAGCAACTAGGCTGATTCCAGGGCTACAGGGGATGAGTTATGAGGAAAGATTAAAAGAGCTGAGCCTTTACAGTTTAAGCAAATGAAGATTAAGAGGTGACATGATTGAAGTGTTTAAAATTATGAAGGGAATTAATTAGTCCAGTGGATCAAGACGGTGACTTTAAAATGAGTTCACCAAGAACACGGGGACATAGTTGGAAACTTGTTAAGGGTAAATTTCACACAGTTTTTCTTTACACGGAGAACCACAGACACCAAGTAGTGCGGTAGATGGTAGGACATTAGGGACCTTCAAAACTCGACTTGATGTTTTTTTGGAAGAAATAAGTGGATAGGACTGGCGAGCTTTGTTGAGCTGAATGGCCTGTTCTCGTCTAGAGTGTTTAAAGTCACTATGCTCTTCAGTGAAGCCCATTCTGCCATCTAGGTTAACAATGGCTATGCGCTTGATTTTACGCACGTTAGGAATGGATGCATTTGAAACAACTGAACTCAACAAGTTGGAGGGTTAGACATACAGTCTTTTATATTAAATTGTTAATGTGGGCGCAGCAAAAATTAAAGCTTTTTCTTTGGTTTGTTCTTATTATATTATCCTCTTGAAATTAGTTCCAGAATGCTTGAAAAAACAAAAGAGAACACAAGGAGTAGGAGAACTATGAAAAACTGTTCAAAAGTAGAGCAAAACAGATGCAACACCTCCCAGCAGAATCCGATTATATGGTCTCCATTGTGTATTTATCTACTTTGTATAAATGGAGGGTAACTGATAACAAGGCTAATGGTGTTATAATGCCTAGCTGACTACTGGGAAATTTTGAGATTAAATGAATCATTGTACTAGCGTGGGCCTAATGTCACAGAATGGAATGAACTTTGGCTTACACTACAAAAATAAACAATCATGACAATAGTTGAGCAAAGAGCACGCCTGCTAACCAGCTTTTGGCTTTGCATTGCTCTATCAAGTAAAATATACGGCTGATGGAGGATAATCTGTCTCACTGGATGCTGCCCCTGGGATGGCAAGTGTTTCCAACAGCTGACCATGAGCCAATGCAATGTGATTCTTGGCTGACATTGCAGAATGAGTAAAACATTCAACAGATTTGGCATCATTCAGTAATGACCATTGGCTGAATTTGTGGTATATCAGGAGTTCCAGACAATAGATTTTCAAAAAATTGAGATTTCCTGAACGACCAGAATAACTCGAGGATTTAGCAGTTTGCTTTTTTTTTTTAAGCACAGCGAGACCAATGACTGAGTTTTATTATGCCGTCTTTAACTGGATTTATTTTCATGAGGAAGAGAAAGCCAAATAGACTTTTCTACTGTTTAGAAGATCTCATTTGAAAGACATAAAGAATTGCAAGGTCATAAATGGAGAAACTGTGACAGGACAGCATAAAGTGGTGCCAATGGAGTGGGAGATCACAATCTGCAGGAAAATACAACCAGGATAAATTGGTGGAAATTAAAAGAGGAAGGGATTATGAGCGGGTTTAGGGAGAATGTTTGAAAGAATAGTAGACTATATATATACAGTATATTGTAGCAAGTGGCTGGGGTTGGCACCCAGCCAGGATGCCCGGAAGGACCGGAGGAGGGATTGCGCCTCCTCCAGACCACGAGGGGGCAACCGCCCTGGTGGCTTTGGGGACCACGGGAACATAGCTTAGAAGCTCAACCCTATAGGGGCCCGTGGTCACAGCAAGGGGGTGCCCCAATGTCTGAGGAGTCCTGGCCCTCGGTACTTCCGCCACACCCGGAAATGCTGGGGGGAAGAAGACCAGGGACAACCGGAGTGCTTCCAGGTGCGCAGCCAATACTTCCGTTACACTTGGGAGTGCCAGCAGAAGATCATCGGGAGGCACCTGGAGCACGTTCAGGTGGGTTTAACACTAGAATTACCAGAGCCTACAAAAAAACTCGTAGATCTGTACCACCTTAAATCGCTTCTTAAATCCGTTCGCAGCTCTCTGCCAACATCTTTTGTCTTCTAAATGTGCAGATAAAGACAAGCTGCAAGCAGCCGGCTATTCCGTCCCCCCATTGACTTAGAACATGCATGAACTTCTCCCAGCTCATGCCTTGATTGATTATCTGTGATTGAAGTGGAGTTTTAGAGTGGAAATAATAGATCGTTATTTGGAACACACGCATATCATGTGTGTTCCATTTCTACAGTAATCTGTGTAAACACATTTTTAAAACAGAAACGTTTTTCATATTCTAGTAGTAAATGACAAAATGTAGGCATAAACTTTAAAATGTGTGAAGCCTGAAGTCCACATATCAAAGAAACGCTTTCACAAAAGGTACAAATATAACAGAACAAGTGAGCTTTTATTCAAAAATATAACTGCAGGAAGCATGCATGCATGCGACATTGACACCTATTTATTATTACTGCTGCTATGGCGCAACAGTATCAGCTGCTGACTGGGAATCACAAGGTCATGAGTTCGATCCTACACAACTCCCTTTTGAGAAGTGAACTGCTCTTATTCTTACTATTTTAGAATAAAAACATATGTTTTTTACAGCCGATGTAATTTATACTTGTAAAGGTTAGCTTTGTCTTTTTTTTCTTATTCACTTTTCATTCTCTCAGTCGTGTTCAGGATCCTTCCCCTCCCCTCCCCATCTGACACTGCTGTTTTCACATAAAGACGCGCTATAGCTCTGCAGTGTATCACGATACATACTACCGCTGTTTCTTTTGTACTCCAGGACATGCAGAGGAAAGCATAGTAAAGAGCAGTAACTTCAGCGCTATATGAAATCATCAGAAACTCCCCATCTGACACTGCTGTTTTCACACACGCTATTATGCAATATTATTTTTTAAATGAACAGCGTCAGATTGGGTGTGAATTTATACTGCTGCTGTTAAGAGTCAGATCAGAAGCTGAATAAGCTGAATAAGCTCCTATTCTGACTCTAAGTAAAAAGCATGAATTCATCAACAGAAATAACCGCGATCGACATTTTAAACTTAACGATTTACAGTGCATACCAATTTATAAATTTTATGTCTGTTTGAGGTTTAAATGAAAAAAAAAGTAACACTTTCTCCTTAGCTGGGAATTGAACTCGGGTCTCTGAGGCACAGTAGGGTTGCTGTGCTCTGAGTCAACAAATCTTAACGTTACGTCACAGAAGGTCTTATATCATTCTTGAACCTTTTGTGAAAGTGTTTATTTTATCTTTGGACTTCAGGCTTCACACATTCTATAGTCTATGCTTACATTTTGTAACATTTATTACTAAAATATGAAAAAGTTTCTGTTTTAACAATGTGTTTACACAGATTACTGTAGAAACTGAACACACATGAAATGCATGTGTTCCAAATAACGATCTATTACTTCCACTCTAAAACTCCAGCAGTTCAGACACTCCCAGATAATCAAACAAGGCATGAGCTGGGAAAATTAAGTGAACGTTCTGGGACGGTGGAGGATGGAATAGCCGGCTACTTGCTGCTCGTCTTAATCGGAACATTTAGAAGACAAAAGACGCTGGCGGAGAGGTGAGAACGGTATAAAGTTGGGCCGGATCTACGAGTTTTTTCATGGACTCTGGTAGTTCTAGTGTTAAAAGGGGCTGCCTCCCTCCATTCGATGGCTGAAGTTGGGAGGAAGAGAGACAGAACTAAGGAGGAGAGGAGTGGAGAGAGGAAAAAGCATTGTTGAGGCCTGGACTTTGGGGGAGTTTTGGGGTTGTGTATGCACTTGTATAAAGAATATTGTAAATAAACGTGTGTTGTGGTGCTTATAGCATTCGTAGTCTGAATCACGACCTGATTGTATGGGTGATTACCTACCAGGTAACGCATGTGGTGGGTCTGCAAGTTGGCAAACATCCACTACGCCCTCTCTCAGTTGCGAGAAGCAGATCATAGAATGTTACATAGTTTTACTGTCAAATAATGCAAAGAGTATGCAACATGTGTTTCGGCCTTATTTGGGCTCATCAGGCGTACACACTCCACTGCATCCCCTCGCGGGGATCGAACCTCGGACGTCAGCAGCGAAGCCCCTTTACGTTGCACCACGGCGTGTGGTTCATTTATTTGACAGCCTGGAGAGTGGAGTAATTACATTCATAGCATTCGTAGTCTGAATCACGATCTGATTGTATGGCTGGTTACCTACCAGGTAACGCATGTGGTTGGTCTGCAAGTCGGGAAACATTCACCACGTCCTCTCAGTTGCGAGAAGCAGATCATAGAATGTAACATAGTTTTACTGTCAAATAATGCAAAGAGTATGCGACACGTGTTTCATCCTTATTTGGGCTCATCAGGCGTACACACTCACTGCACCCCCTCACGGGGATCGAACAGGGATGCAGTGGAGTGTGTACGCCTGGTGAGCCCAAATAAGGGCGTAACATGTGTTGCGTACTCTTTGCATTATTTGTCAGTAAAACTATGTAATACGAGGGGGGACCCAAAAATAACCAGAAATATTTTTAAAACGTGTTTAATTTAATTTTCTGTACAAACTACAATTAGTATCCTTCAAAGTACTCTCCATTGGCGGAAATACACTTATCTAACCGTTTGTTCCATTGTTCGAAACATTTTTTAAATTCATCTGAAGTAATGCCCATTAATGTTCTGGTCGTTTCTTGTTTTACCTCTTCAACGTCAGCGAAACACCTTCCTTTCAAGTCTTTTTTCATCCGAGGGAACAAAAAGAAATCACATGGAGCTAAATCCAGTGAGTAGGGTGGGTGGTTCAGGGTTGTCATACCGTTTCTTGCCAAAAATTGGCGAATGCTGAGAGCAGTGTGAGATGGAGCGTTGTCATGATGAAAGAACCAATCGCCCGACTCCCACAAATCAGGGTGTTTCCTTCTCACACTGTTGCACAACCTACTTTTACAAAAAAATTCACTGAACACAAGCACAACCTTCCAGACTGATGGCACTTGGCAGACTGACTTGTGAGGAGTGTAACTAGATCGCCCTAGCGGCCCAACCACATACTACAAGTACCAACCTAACAACAACAAAATTCCGGTTATTTTTGGGTCCCCCCTCGTATATATATATATATATATATATATATATATATATATATATATATATATGTATGTATATATTGTCACACACGTGCGAATAGGAGACAGCTGAAGGGCTTAGAGAATAATGTTAACACATCCGCCCAGGGGGCAGCAGAGTGCACTGACTCTTTTTCTAAGTCTCCTGCAGACCTTTCCCAGGATATCCCGCCAGGAACCGGTGCCTCAGCTCAGAGCACGTCACTTCTGGTCCCAGCCCCAAGGACGACATCACTTCTGGCCCTGGCTCTGTGGACGACATCACTTCCTCCAGACACCCTATAAAGCCTCACTCCCCTCCTCTGGATTTCAGTTTTGTTTTGGACTCAGTCTTGTAAACTAATTTTGTCTTACAATTCTTTAATTTTGCAGCCAGGAACATATTATATGGGTGGCTCCCCCAAACCTTTACCATGTCTGGAGTCTCACTGTGTCATGATTATATATATATATATATATATATATATATATATATATATATATATACAGTGGTGTGAAAAACTATTTGCCCCCTTCCTGATTTCTTATTCTTTTGCATGTTTGTCACACAAAATGTTTCTGATCATCAAACACATTTAACCATTAGTCAAATATAACACAAGTAAACACAAAATGCAGTTTGTAAATGGTGGTTTTTATTATTTAGGGAGAAAAAAAAATCCAAACCTACATGGCCCTGTGTGAAAAAGTAATTGCCCCCTGAACCTAATAACTGGTTGGGCCACCCTTAGCAGCAATAACTGCAATCAAGCGTTTGCGATAACTTGCAATGAGTCTTTTACCGCGCTCTGGAGGAATTTTGGCCCACTCATCTTTGCAAAATTGTTGTAATTCAGCTTTATTTGAGGGTTTTCTAGCATGAACCGCCTTTTTAAGGTCATGCCATAGCATCTCAATTGGATTCAGGTCAGGACTTTGACTAGACCACTCCAAAGTCTTCATTTTGTTTTTCTTCAGCCATTCAGAGATGGATTTGCTGGTGTGTTTTGGGTCATTGTCCTGTTGCAGCACCCAAGATCGCTTCAGCTTGAGTTGACGAACAGATGGCCGGACATTCTCCTTCAGGATTTTTTGGTAGACAGTAGAATTCATGGTTCCATCTATCACAGCAAGCCTTCCAGGTCCTGAAGCAGCAAAACAACCCCAGACCATCACACTACCACCACCATATTTTACTGTAGGTATGATGTTCTTTTTCTGAAATGCTGTGTTCCTTTTACGCCAGATGTAACGGGACATTTGCCTTCCAAAAAGTTCAACTTTTGACTCATCAGTCCACAAGGTATTTTCCCAAAGTCTTGGCAATCATTGAGATGTTTCTTAGCAAAATTGAGACGAGCCCTAATGTTCTTTTTGCTTAACAGTGGTTTGCGTCTTGGAAATCTGCCATGCAGGCCGTTTTTGCCCAGTCTCTTTCTTATGGTGGAGTCGTGAACACTGACCTTAATTGAGGCATGTGAGGCCTGCAGTTCTTTAGACGTTGTCCTGGGGTCTTTTGTGACCTCTCGGATGAGTCGTCTCTGCGCTCTTGGGGTAATTTTGGTCGGCCGGCCACTCCTGGGAAGGTTCACCACTGTTCCATGTTTTTGCCATTTGTGGATAATGGCTCTCACTGTGGTTCGCTGGAGTCCCAAAGCTTTAGAAATGGCTTTATAACCTTTACCAGACTGATAGATCTCAATTACTTCTGTTCTCATTTGTTCCTGAATTTCTTTGGATCTTGGCATGATGTCTAGCTTTTGAGGTGCTTTTGGTCTACTTCTCTGTGTCAGGCAGCTCCTATTTAAGTGATTTCTTGATTGAAACAGGTGTGGCAGTAATCAGGCCTGGGGGTGGCTACGGAAATTGAACTCAGGTGTGATACACCACAGTTAGGTTATTTTTTAACAAGGGGGCAATTACTTTTTCACACAGGGCCATGTAGGTTTGGATTTTTTTTCTCCCTAAATAATAAACACCATCATTTAAAAACTGCATTTTGTGTTTACTTGTGTTATATTTGACTAATGGTTAAATGTGTTTGATGATCAGAAACATTTTGTGTGACAAACATGCAAAAGAATAAGAAATCAGGAAGGGGGCAAATAGTTTTTCACACCACTGTATATATATATATATATATATATATATATATATATATATATATATATATATACAGTAGTATAAAAAATACAGTATATACATACATTTATATATGTATATATACAGGTTGCAACATTTGATCACCAATAAACAGTTAAATAGTGAAAGTGCGCTGTGCAAGAACAAAGTTTGTACTGTTGTATTGTGTTTCTGAGGTGGCCATGATACTGTAGATCAGCCATTGAGCTCGGTTTTGTGTATGGTTTTCTATATTTTTTGTACGGTATTTACCCCATTATAATATATTTAATATTTTTTTCATTTTATAATTCCTGTGTCAAATGTTATAATATAGAAAAAGCATCACTCGGCAAGATATCTACAGTTATAAAGTGATATGTTTCAAGTAATATTGTAATTGTTATTATTGTTTTGTTTATTATGAAGTTATTGTTTCTTTCATTAAAACTTTATAACACTGAGGAGAATAAGAGTAACCATTTGGATTAAATTAATTATGGTACTTTGTTATTTTTGTGTTGAAAAAGATGAAGAGAAGAGTCTGTAGCTGTGATCTCTGCTAAAAATGTAAAAAGTTGGCAAGGTATCTCTGGCCAAGTAGAAGGTAGGTACACTCCAACAGTAAATGTTGCCACTGTATCTAATTGTGTTCAGCTCTGACAGGAGAGCGCCACCCATGTGGGGAGAAAAGCATGTGACTGTGATATCTCTGCCAATGAGCAGCTACCCTCTAAAACACACATCGCTAAGATCTCTCTCTCAAAAACGTCAAAACGTTACTCCTTAACAATCTCTAGATGATAATGTCTGCTGAACAAACAGGTATCGCTAGCTAAGCGGATGCAAGGTATGCTCCAACACATGGCGAGAGGTAGAGCGACTCAAACGGAGGCTGGCATGTGAGTGAGAAGGGCTCTGCCCGGCTCCCTGCTCCTGACCTCACACCTCACCCTGCCCTTGGCCCACAGCCTCTCTCTCGGACTAGCGTGAATATATCACTTCTGTAAGCAAACTGTGATACTGTGAGAGAAGTCACAAAATCATCCGGAATGTTCAAGCAAATTATAGGAAAAAACCCAAACTAAATCTGTTAAGTAGTTCTCTCGTGTAAAGCGAACAGATATACAGACAGACATTGGATTTTATATATATTGAGATTTATTTCTTTGATTGAATTTTTTTGAGCACCGCACTTTTGAACACTGTTTGGTTTTTGAATTTCTTTAAATAAAAAGCACTAGAGCACCTTATGCACCTACCCCTTGCAATGCGTTGTGTGTTTGTCCTCATCTGCTGGCTCATCCGGTCATGACTATCGATGGTGTCGGGTTCAAGATGCTCCCGAACGCAAAGGGAGCATGGAGCCAACCTGCACCGTCCTACGTTTGTACAAAATTCTGTGCATCCAGCTCCTATCTATCTATCTATCTATCTATCTATCTATCTATCTATCTATCTATCTATCTATCTATCTATCTATCTATCTATCTATCTATCTATCTATCTATCTATCTATCTATCTATCTATCAAAAAAGAGGAGACCAACAAAGTGTTGGCCCACCACCTTATTGACGCCATATAACTGAATGAGTGAAAAAAAGAAGACATGCCATAATTGCAGAGATGCCTTCTCAGATGTCAGTTCATTATTGAACTAGAAACAAAATGGCTGGTAGGGGCGGTTCCAGGTAGACAGACAACAAAACTGATGTCTGCAATGGAGTGGCTGTTAATCTTCCATTCTGCAGAGGAAGGAGAAGAGAAGGCATTAGAACACAACGACGAACCTCCGGTCCTGGCGGATAAATACCATCACTAAATCCCTTATGCTGTCTCCCATGCACACGCATGTGACACTATCTATCTATCTATCTATCTATCTATCTATCTATCTATCTATCTATCTATCTATCTATCTATCTATCTATCTATCTATCTATCTATCTATCTATCTATCTATCTATATTATATAGCGTCTTTCACATCTATATGCTATAATATCGTGTATGGATGGTATGAAAATAAAGCTACTTGACTTGACATCGATCATCTTTTTATGTGTCTATATATATATATATACCAATATATATATATACCAATATTACATTGTCAGTATCTTGATATACTGTGTGCTTTGCTTTTAAAGGTACTTGTATGATAAGCAGAGAGAGAGAGAGAGAGAGAGAGACAGACAGACAGACCGACAGACAGACATGGATATGGATATTTATAATTTTATAAAGGTTTAAAGTATTATGTTACTAATCAGGACTGAAGCCATTCATTTAGGAAAATCCACACAAACTCTGCTAAAGGTTACTTGCTGCTGCACAAAGCGTAAATCCCTTTAGTGCAAGGACAATAGGTCAACTCTGATTATAATTAAGTGATTAATTATACCAATAGCATAAATTCTTTTATGAGGCAAATTATTAAGAATTAACTCAACACACATTCTTTGAATAAATGAGATGCAATTTATTGAATAAGTGCTTATTGTAAAGATTAATTAAGGCGAGTGACACTCTCTACATAATCAGCATTCAATTAGCCTTCATAAAATCTTAATATCAATGAGTTTTCATTTTTTGACCTGTAAGCTCTTATTTCCAACAACAAAAAATACTTTTTTCAAGAGTTATCTTTTAAAGTCAAACCCCCTTAAAGATACCAAAACACACTGGCACAAAAGAGCCATAATCTCCACATCAGCTGACGTTGTGGCAAGTTCAAATTGAAGTTTGTGTAGAATGTGCTCCAACGTGACACTACAGCACTCCTTTCATTTTGAAAGAAGAGAAAAGGCATGTGAAGAGGAAATTATCTATAAATTGGGATTAACCAGTGAGAAAGTCATAGAACAACACAGCTAGATCTTGAGGAAACACAGACAAGAAGCTTTGCTGATGTTAGGCTTATTTGACTTTAAAAGAATATTGTACTAAAGTTGAGAAAAAGAGTACAGTTATCAATTTTTAATCAGGCTGTGGGTTTGTACCCCTTCCACTATCTCCACATGCAGTGCCTTCACAAGTCTTCAGATCCCTTCACACTTTTCACATTTTGTTCTGTTGCAGCCTTGCGCTAACATCTTTTAAATTAATTTTTCCCTCATCAGATAACACTCGACATCCCAGAATGGCAACGTGAACACAGACATAAGTGTTCAGAATCTTTACCAGGACACTTACAAATGGTTCAGGTGCATTCCATTCTGCCGATCATCATTGAGATCTTTCAGAGTGAGTGTTGGGCTGCATCAGCATGCATCTGCAAAGGAAAAAAAGTTAAAGGAAAAGAAAGTGAAAAGGAGAAAAGGTAAAAGACACAATGTGTCTGGCTGTAAAACCTTCATGAGGCATACAAGTGAAAAAGAGAAAAGCAGAAGAATAAGGAGGGGAAAAGCCAAGACAGATAAAAGGAGAAAAGGTGAGAATACACTCTATTGCCAAAAGTATCGGGACACCTGCCTTTACACACCACATAAACAACAACATCAACAACAACAACATTTATTTATATAGCACATTTTCATACAAAAAGTAGCTCAAAGTGCTTTACATAATGAAGAAAAGAAGAATAAAAGACAAATAAGAAATTAAAATAAGACAACATTAGTTAACATAGAAAGGAGTAAGGTCCGATGGCCAGGGTGGACAGAAAAAACAAAAAAAAACTCCAGAAGGCTGGAGAAAAAAATAAAATCTGTAGGGGTTCCAGGCCACGAGACCGCCCAGTCCCCTTTGGGCATTCTACCTAACATAAATGAAATAGTCCTCTTTGTAGTTAGGGTTCTCACGGAGTCACTTGATGCTGATGGTTATACAGACTTCTGGCTTTTAATCCATCCATCATTGTTGGAACATCATGGTGCTTTGGGTAGATGGTGGTGGCACAAGCCACCACCAATAGGACACCGGAAAAGAAAACAGAAGAGAGAGTAGGGGTTAGTACAAATTTTGAATGAATAGTTATTATAATGAATTGGATATACAGAGTGTCAGGATTAAATTACAGTGAAGTTATGAGAAGGCCATGTTAAAGTAATGTGTTTTCAGTAGTTTTTTAAAGTGCTCCACTGTATTAGCCTGGCGAATTCCTACTGGCAGGCTATTCCAGATTTTAGGTGCATAACAGCAGAAGGCCGCCTCACCACTTCTTTTAAGTTTTGCTTTTGGAATTCTAAGGAGACACTCAGTTGAGGATCTGAGGTTGCGATTTGGAATATAAGGTGTCAGACATTCCGATATATAAGACGGGGCGAGATTATTTAAAGCTTTATAAACCATAAGCAGAATTTTAAAGTCAATTCTGAATGACACAGGTAACCAGTGTAGTGACATCAAAACTGGAGAAATGTGTTCGGATTTTCTTTTCCTGGTAAGGATTCTAGCAGCTGCATTCTGCACTAACTGCAAACGATTGATGTCTTTTTTGGGTAGTCCTGAGAGGAGTGCATTACAGTAATCTAGCCGACTAAAGACAAACGCATGAACTAATTTCTCTGCATCTTTCGATGATATAAGAGGTCTAACTTTTGCTATGTTCCTTAGGTGAAAAAATGCTGTCCTAGTGATTTTATTAATATGCGATTTAAAATTCAGATTACAATCAACGGTTACCCCTAAGCTTTTTACCTCCGATTTGACTTTTAATCCTAATGCATCCAGTTTATTTCTAATAGCCTCATTGTATCCATTATTGCCAATCACTAAGATTTCGGTTTTTTCTTTATTTAATTTGAGAAAGTTACTATTCATCCATTCTGAGATACAGGTTAGACATTGTGTTAGCGAATCAAGAGATTTGGGGTCATCAGGTGCTATTGATAAATACAGCTGTGTGTCATCAGCATAGCTGTGGTAGCTCACGTTATGTCCCGAGATAATCTGACCTAATGGAAGCATGTAGATTGAGAAGAGCAGCGGACCCAGGATAGAGCCTTGTGGAACACCATACAGAATATCATGTGTCTTTGAGTTATAATTACCACAACTAACAAAGAATTTTCTCCCTGCCAGGTAGGATTCAAACCAGTTTAAGACACTGCCAGAGAGGCCCACCCATTGACTAAGGCGATTCTTAAGAATATTATGATCAATAGTGTCAAATGCGGCACTCAAATCTAAGAGGATGAGAACAGATAAATGGCCTCTGTCTGCATTTACCCGCAAGTCATTTACTACTTTAACGAGTGCAGTTTCATTAATAACATTAATAACATCCCATTCTTAATACATGGGCTTTAATATGGAGTTGGCCCACCCCTTCTAGCTCTAACATATTTAATTCCTCTGGCAAGGTTTTCCACAAGGTGTAGGAGTGTGTTTATGGGAATTTGTGACCAGGTGAGCATTTGTGAGGTCAGGCACTGATGTTGCACGAGAAGGCCTGGCTCGCTCGCAGTCTCCACTCGAATTCATCCCAAAGGTGTTCTGTCAGGTTGAGGTCAGGGCTCTGTGCAGGCCAGTCAAGTTCCTCCACACCAAACTCGCTCCTCCATTTCTTTATAGACCTTGCTTTGTTCACTGGTGTGTGTCCAGTCATGTTGCCATCCCCAAACTGTTCCCAGAAAGTTGGGAGCATGAAATTGTCCAAAATGTCTTTGTATGCTGAAGCATTAAGAGTTCCTTTCACTGGAACTAAGGGGCCCAAGCCCAACCCCACACTTGGCACAGTGCAGTCAGGCGAGTTCCGTTCTCCTGGTAACTGCCAAACAGACTTGTCCATCGGATTGCGTAATTCGTCACCCGAGAGGTCATGTCTCCACTGCTCTAGAGTCCAGTGGAGGTGGGCTTTACACCACTGCATCCGATGCTTTGCATTGCACTTGGTGATGTAAGGCTTGAAGGCAGCTGCTTGGCCATGGAAACCCATTCCATGAAGCTCTCTACGCTGCACTGTTCTTGAGTTTTTGGAGGTCTGTAGCTATTGACTCTGCAGAAAGTTGGCGACTTCGATACACTGTGCACCTCAGCATGCACTGTCCCCCTGATTAAAAAGTTAGTTGATCATTAAGACCTGGAGAAATATGTGATACCAAGCTGAGAAGGAGCTGAGTGACTTCTAATTTTCTTTGAAAAGTGTCTTTGAAGTCCTGTGAAAGAACACAAACAGAGAGATCAGTGTAATTGAGGGATGTGAAGTGATCCACAGCAGGCTTTGTAAGGTCTTTGATTTTAATGGAAGGAATGTGCTTCCCAAAATGGTCAGCTTCCTGCTTTTCCTTTGTAGATGATGAGAGGCCCCTTGTTTAATATTGAACTTACCAGACGGACCAGATATAAGGGTATTGTTGGAGACAAATTTGAAAGTGACAATGCGAGTCCTGTTACAGTTCAAAGTGCCTGGTGGAGAATGTGGTTCTCCTCTGTGAAGTGAATTGTGGATGAGACGTTTGTGAAGGTTAAGTGGTCGACAGAAGGAGATCAAAAAAGGGATATTCACAAGAAGGCTTCTGTGGAAGGAATAGTGTGCAAAATGGGGAAAGTTCGTTTAATGGCCCTGTGGGAGAGCTAGAATGTTAATTTGGATGTGGGTTTCATTGTAGGGGTTCCTCTTAGAGTGGACATTACAAGGATCTAATCCTGGCTTGATTGAGGGCCCTGTTTGCATTATGAGAAGTGTATCGTCTATCAATGAACAAACTCCTCATTCTGAGACATCATCAGCACAGAGGCGGCAGAGTCTAACGAACTGTGAAAGAGGTCGAGATTTTTTAATATGTTGGGGAAGGAAGGAGCTGTAGAAAAGGTAACTGTGTCAGTCAGTTGGCTTGTAATGGACAGAGAGTTTAAGTCCTGGGAAGCTAGAGATGGTAGAGTTAATCTGTTAGTGTGGAGTACAAGTCCAAGGAGGTTCTGCTCAAGCTTTATAACACACTGGTGAGGCCTCATCTGGAATACTGGGTGCAGTTTTGGTCTCCAGGCTACAAAAAGGACAGAGAAGAGCGACTAGGCTGATTCCAGGGCTACAGGGTTTGAAATATGAGGAAAGATTAAAAGAGCAGAGCATAAGGAGATTAACAGGAGGTGACATGACTGAAGTGTTTAAAATTATGAAGGGAATTAGTCCAGTGGATTGAGATGGTGACTTTAAAATGAGTTCACCAAGAACAAGGGGACGATGGGTGGAAACTTCTTAAAGGCAAATTTCACACAGTTTTTCTTTACACAGAGAACCATAGACACTTGGAATAAGCGACCAAGTGGTGTGGTAGATGGTAGGACTTTTGGGACCTTCAAAGCTCGACTTGTTGTTTTAGAAGAATTAAATGGAAAGAACTGGCAAACTTTGTTGGGCTGAATGGCCTGTTCTTGTCTTGATTTTTCTAATGTTCTAACTCTTTGGGACTTGCATGCTTTGGGACTCCTAATCATAACACATGTGATGTGAACGGAGTAAGGCCAGTTGGCTTTTGGACGATCTTCGAGACTGTTGAGGGAAAAGAAGAGGAACTGCCCCCCTTCCTGGTGTGGCGTAGTAGTGCTTACCTTATCGGAGCTCTGCAGGTGTCCACTAACTGCTCATGTCTGACAATGGTTATACAAGGGATGTTCAAAAAGTTTCGCTTTTATATTTTCATTAGAGACGGTGAAGGTTGTAGGAGTAGTAATTGGCCATTATAAAATTGGTACGATGCTGGGAGAATTGCATCGCAAATTAAACAACAACAACATTTATTTATATAGCACATTTTCATACAAAAAGTAGCTCAAAGTGCTTTACATAATGAAGAGAAGAAAAATAAAAGACAAAATAAGAAATTACAATAAGACAACATTAGTTAACATAGAAAGGAGTAAGGTCCGATGGCCAGGGTGGACAGAAAAAACAAAAAAAAACTCCAGAAGGCTGGAGAAAAAAATAAAATCTGTAGGGGTTCCAGGCCACGAGACCACCCAGTCCCCTCTGGGCATTCTACCTGACATAAATGAAGTAGTCCTCTTTGTAGTTCGGGTTTTTCACGGAGTCACTTGATGCTGATGGTCATACAGACTTCTAGCTTTTAATCCATCCATCATTGTTGGGACATCATGGTGCTTTGGGTAGATGGTGGTGGCGCACACCACCACCAACAGGACACCGGAAAAGGAAACAGAAGAGAGAGTAGGGGTTAGTACAGTTTTTGAATGAATAGTTATTATAATGAAATAGATATACAGAGTATCAGGATTAAATTACAGTGAAGTTATGAGAAGGCCATGTTAAAGTAATGTGTTTTCAGTAGTTTTTTAAAGTGCTCCACTGTATTAGCCTGGCGAATTCCTACTGGCAGGCTATTCCAGATTTTAGGTGCATAACAGCAGAAGGCCGCCCGCCTCACCACTTCTTTTAAGTTTTGCTCTTGGAATTCTAAGGAGACACTCAGTTGAGGATCTGAGGTTACGATTTGGAATATAAGGTGTCAGACATTCCGATATATAAGCCGGGGCAAGATTATTTAAAGCTTTATAAACCATAAGCAGAATTTTAAAGTCAATTCTGAATGACACAGGTAACCAGTGTAGTGACATCAAAACTGGAGAAATGTGTTCGGATTTTCGGATAAAGTGACTATGTAGATTTGTTTTTGAAATTCTTAATAAATAGAGTTAAAAAAAAGCGCAGAAACATTTTGAACGTCCTGTAGCAGTCGGGGGCCGCTAAGATTCACACCGTCAAAGATGACGGTGATTTATTTATTTTAATTGAAGAGATCCCAGGAACGTCCCCAGCCTTGGATCAACCCACACACACTCACAACAGAGACAATAAAGCACACTGGGAAAGGCAACAATTACAAATATAATGACCTGAAATAATTAATGAAAACAGTAATACCACCCCTGACCCCTTCGGCGATATTACATATAAACACAAACACCACACAGCAAAGTCCATATATACCAAACAGGATGAAGATGAAAAGTGACCAAGTTAAGTCCAGCGATCTGAATGTTGAAAAGGAGAAGGAAAAATACAGTCCTACCGGTAGTTACTGATGATGTGGATGAAATCAGATGGTTTATTCAGGAGCGCTCCACTCTTCCGGAAAACCAAATAATCCAACACAGTTCTCAGTGCACAGGTAGACAGACAATCCAGTCCCCAACAAACGAATACAGTCCAGGACAAATTGATTAGAGTTCCAATAACAGCAGGCAGAGACGACAAATAACCGCGACAAACACCGCACCAAAACAAAACAAACTTTTCTTTTTTTTTTGCCCTCCTTTTAACTGCCTGTGGCTACCTTTGACCCCAGCAGGGACTGCTGGGAGATGCAGTTCTTAAGTAGCACTGCTACAGTCCTTTGTACCTTTAGTTCCAATTTTCCATTGGTGTTCATACTATCGAGTGTTTTGAACTTGTGACAAATTCATATCATGGAAGAATCATCATCATCATCATCCAACCCACTATATCCTAACACAGGGTCACGGGGGTCTGCTGGAGCCAATCCCAGCCAGCACAGGGTGCATATTAGGGAAGAATATTCTGTAAATATTCCCAATTCAAGTCATCAGTTACTTTCTCCATCACAGAGTGGAAGGCACTCATGAAGCAAAAACATGAGTGTGCAAAGCTTGTCTAGGTAAAGTGAGTTCATTTATGTATAATAGTTCTTGTTCTGAATATATACATTGTAGCCTTAATTTTTATGTGGTGTTCATGTGGGAGAATGGGAAAAAAACTGGCAGAGCATTGGGCCTTTGTAATTTTTTTCTAATAGGAAAATGACTGTGACCATACTGATATCGGATGCAAATTATTTCTGGCAAATCAGACTTAGAGAATCAGGTGAAGAGGATTTTTAATCCGCAGACAGAACACAGAGAGACGCTTGGGCAGAATCCAGCTAAGTCTCACTGCAGCTGCTAGCTCTTCGAGCAAAATTCAGGCAAAAAGCAAACTAGATATACAATCTTGTTAGACAAATAGGGTTTTATGCAAAGTAATTTGCATCATTGAAAGTAACTTTTAATCAGGGTCTGTTAAACAGGTCAGCATTACAGATTGATTTTCATTAATTTACGGGTATTTTCATTGATATTGGAAAGAAACATCTCTCTCCATAATTCTTATATCAATCATTAGAAATGTTATTTAAATTTGCATTTCTGGAAGGGTCATGTCAGTGTGTATCTGCAGAAGGAAAAAATAAGTAAAAGTTATTTGTGTTGCAGAAAAAAGACAAGACCAAAGGCATATCATTTCTGCTGTGTATACTTGTTTAACAAATCAGGTCTCACATTGGATTACGGCACAAGCTAAAACATTGTGTATCCAAAACTCTTCTTCACTCTTCAGCGTGGAAAATTGGGGTGAGTCATGTAAGGGAGTCAGTTTTCCCATTTCTATGTAGGGTTGATGTGCTTGCTCAGCCTTCTCTAAACAGGTTGGTCCTGCACTGTCTCCCCAGTCAAGCCCTTTTCCATCACATCTTCTTTTACTTCATCCATCCACCTCTGCTTTGGACAACCTGCTTTCT
This sequence comes from Erpetoichthys calabaricus, assembly GCF_900747795.2. Lineage (NCBI taxonomy): Eukaryota > Metazoa > Chordata > Cladistia > Polypteriformes > Polypteridae > Erpetoichthys > Erpetoichthys calabaricus. The sequence goes on along the minus strand of NC_041399.2, from coordinate 13,434,785 downwards.
ATTCCCCTGTAACTCCATTCTCATCACTCTTTTGCCCACATACAAGGGGAGACCAAAAAGTTTGTAGACAACTGTTATAAAACACAGATAACTTCTTATATGGACGTAATTTATTTTTATTCTTCAAAATACTTTCCTCCTTGATCAATATACTTGTTTGCACACTCCTTCTTCATGCCCTCCAGGAAAGCAGTTTTCGAAATAATGTTAAGCTCCCTTGTCACTGCACACTGAATTTCTTACACTGTTTGAAAATGCCACCATTTTAAGGTAAATTATAACTCGGAGAAGAGTAAGTTGTCAGCAGGTGCAAGATTTGGGCGTAAGGTGGGGGGTGAAGAACTGCAACATTCCTGTTTGCCAGAAACTTCTTTACAATTGCAGCATTATGAGAGGGCACATCACAAACATTAACACTGTTTTTACGCATCCTATACCAAATAGCATATAAGAGAGACACATGTATTGCATGATGAACACTGCAAATGTTCACACTTATGTTGATTACTTAGATTTCAACCCATTTTAGCACAGACAGTATACTGTATATATATATATATATATATATATATATATATATATATATATATATATATATATATATATATATATATATATATATATTCATTGCATTCGTAGTCTGAGTCACGACCTGAATTGTGTGGGTGGTTACCTACCAGGTAACGCTTGTGGTTGGTCTGCCATTCAGCAAACATCCGCCACGGTGCCCTCTTCAGTTGCAAGAAGCAACTCAGATTATGAATGCAATGAATGTAATTACTCCGGACTTACAGGTTCTCAAATACAGTTTACAATAAAATGCAGTTTATTTTTGTATAGCCCAAAATCACACAGGAAGTGCCGCAATGGGCTTTAACAGGCCCTGCCTCTTGACAGCCCCCCAGCCTTGACTCTCTAAGAAGACAAGGAAAACTCCCAAAAAAACCTTGTAGGAAAAAATGGAAGAAACCTTAGGAAAGGCAGTTCAAAGAGAGACCCGTTTCCAGGTTGGTTGGGCGTGCAGTGGGTGTCAAAAGAAGGGGGACAATACAATACAATACACAGAACAGAACAAATCCTCAATACAGTATAAAATAAAAAGTTATTTTAGAAGTAAGATAAAAAAATAAATAAATAAATAAAAATTTTAGAAGTACGGAGCAGAATTTAACAGTAAATGATCCTCTTTAATAAAATACCTGTGTGCGTCCAGGTGTCCGTGTTTGTGTGTGTGTGTATTCTGGTGAAGTGCGCATGCGCGGGGAACAGTGCGATGCGCAATATTACTGTCAGAGAAAGTTACAGGCGTTTTTACGGAAATACAAACCAGTATTACTGCGAGAGGAAATTAAAGGTACACAACACAGTGACGCATATTACAGCCACATACAAGCCAGTATTACTGTCAGAGAAAATTAAAGGCATATTACCGACACGCAAGCCTGTATTACCGTCTGAGAAAATTAAAGGTATATTTCTGACGTACAAGCCAGCGGACGTACAAGACAGTATTACTGTCACAGGAAATTAAAGACACGCAATACACGGTGGCAGCCCACGAAGAACGGTCAGCTCAGCAAGTAAACATCAACAAAAGAAAGGCTGAAGGCAAAGAAAAATACGACCAACAAACAGAATGAGGTCAAGGTCCTTTGCCATTTAATATAGACTGTTTTTACTAATGATTATGCACTACTGTTCTAGCGCCTGTTATTGTAACGGGGTTAATGACTAGTATCATATAATAAGATTTAGATATTTTTAGAGTCCTGGAGACCTCATCCATCAAGCTGCCTGCCCCATTTGGCCATTCCATGGCTGAAACAGTGCTGGGCCAGTCAATCCGATGAAAGGACCCCTCTTTCCCACAATTCCTGCGATCCTCCATCAGGGATTACTTTACCTTAGGCAGGCAGAACAACTTGGCAGGTGGGCCGTGGCACCAAGTGCCACATTTGAGTACCGAGAAGAGAAACCGAATAGGTGAGGGTTAGTAACAAATTCTAACTATCATGTTACTTATGTTTTAGTGCTAATGACTAACAACAGAAATGCAGTCTGTACAGTTAATCAGCAGCTCTGGTCAGGGTGTGCTAAACTGAAGTAGTGAGTCTTCAGCCTGGATTTGAAAGCTGAGACTGAAGGGGCATCTCTTATAGTAGCAGGCAGACCATTCCACAGTTTAGGGGCCCTGTAAGTAAAAGCTCTACCTCCCATTGTTATTTTATTAATCCTTGGAACCATAAGTAGACCGGCATCTTAAGATCTTAATGTGCGCTCAGGTTTGTAAGTCTTGATAAGTTCAGACAAGTAAGCCGGACTTTGGCTATTTAATGCTTTATATGTTAAAAGGAGGATTTTGAAATCTGCCCTAAACTTAACCAGGAGCCTGTGTAAGGATTTAAGAACTGGAGTTATGTGTTCGTATATTCTTGTTCTTGTAATAATTCTTGCAGCCGCATTTTGGATTAACTGGAGGCTGTATAGAGAACAGTTTGAACATCCAGTGAACACCGCATTGCAGTAGTCAATCCTACTAGAGATAAATGCATGAATTAATTTCTCAGAATCCTGTTTATTTAGAAAGCGCCTTAATTTCCTAACATTTTTAAGATAAACGAACCACACGCCGTGGCGCAGTGTAAAGGGGTTTCGTCTCTGCCGCTGACGTCTGAGGTTCGATCCTTGAGAGGGGAGCAGTAGAGTGTGTACGCCTGATGAGCCCAAATGAGGGCGAAACACATGTCGCGTACTCTTTGCATTATTTGACAGTAAACTATGCAACATATATATATATGTATGTATGTTGTCACACACATGTGAATGGGAGGCAGCTAAAGGGCCTGAATAATGGTAGTTCCACGCCAGACCACGGGATGGCGTGCTGCACTGACTTTCTCTCTTTCGATCCTCTGTAGACCATTCATGGGAAATCCCACATGGTTCCGGCGGCCATGGTCACATCACTTACGTTTTCTGGTGTCCGTGATGACATCACTTACGGTTTCTGGCACCAACGATAATGTCACGTCCGGTCCCGGGGCCAATGATGATGTCAGTTCCAGTCCTGATGACGTCACTTTCGGTCTCGGCCTTTAAAGCCGCAATCTTTACACCTCTAAATCAGTTCTGTTTTGGACTTTAAATTAACATCACGACAAATTTACCCATTTGCAGCCAGAGTATAATATATGGGTGGCTGCCCCAAACCTTTTTGATGTTTCCTGGTTATTCTTGAAGAGAGACAGAGACAGAGAGACAGTTTCATGTCCCGCGACACGGGCAAGTCACTTCATACTTACTGTACAGCCTTTGGAAGCAAGTGCCATGATACACAAGCAGAACAGGTTAGAGATAATGGAAGTAGGAAAATTCCAAAGTCTCAAGAAAATGAGAGTAAAGATCACATTAGCGCAAACAAATGGAAAATATTACTTGGTGAAATAACGGAACAGCGAAAAGAGATTGAATAGTGTTTGAGGATGTCTGGGAGAGAAGAGAGACAGTGACTTTAAAATGTTTGAAGCCCTGCACGAAATGTAGATCACGCCGCACAGGAGCAGCAGCAAGCCAGCAGGTGATCGAGCAAAGAGGTTAAAAAAAGGTTAAAAAAAACAACTGTTATTTAATTCCCATTGTACCACCGTTCAAGAGGGGTTTCCGAGGAGCAGCCATTTCTCCTTGGGGTGCGTTCAGCCCTTTCTTCACAACTGCTCGTAGCGCTTGGTGGGATTGGCAAGTGAAGCGCGCAGGGGGCAAAGCCCCCTTTAATATATATACAGTCATATGTATATGTGAATTTGTGTTTAACATTGGCTGAGCTTTCAAAGTAGCAACTTCCTTTTAATATCTGACATGCCTTATGGTAACAGTAACATTTCAGCAGTGACATTAAGTTTATTGGATTAACAGAAAATATGCAATATGTATCATAACAAAATTAGACAGGTGCATAAATGTGGGCACCCAACAGAGATATGACATCAATACTTAGTTGAGCCTCCTTTTACAAATCTAACAGCCTCTAGACGCTGTCCTCCTATAGCCTTTGATGAGTGTCTGGATTCTGGATGGAGGTATTGTTGACCATTCTTCATACAAAATCTCTCCAATTCAGTTCAATTTAATGGCTGCCGAGCATGGACAGCCTGCTTCAAATCATCCCATAAATGTTCGATGATATTCAAGTCAGGGGTCTGTGACGGCCATTCTAGAACATTGTACTTCTCCCTCAGCATGAATGCCTTTGTAGATTTCGAACTGTGTTTTGGGTCATTGTCTTGTTGGAATATCCAACCCCTGCGTAACTTCAACTTTGTGACTGATGCTTGAACATTATCCTGAAGAATTTGTTGATATTGGGTTGAATTCATCTGACCTTCGACTTTAACAAGGGCCCCAGTGCCAGAACTAGCCACACAGCCCCACAGCATGATTGAACCTCCACCAAATTTTAAAGTAGGTAGCAGGTGTTTTTCTTGGAATGCGGTGTTCTTCTTCCGCCATGCAAAGTGCAAAATTAATTGGTACCACAAGTGAACTATGATACTTAACGTGACGAGCGTTGTCCCAAAATCAACTGGAACGTTCAAGCAAATTTTAGAAAAAAACCCAATCTAAATCCGTTAAGTAGTTCTCTCGTGAAAAGCAGACAGACAGACAGATGTTGGATTTTATATGTTGTGGAAGATCGGGGGTGTCGAATAACCCCCTAACCTGGACACAGACAAACTCAGTGACACACAAGTCCCAAAAGCACACTTTTATTTTCTTTATCTTTAGCACACAGTGCACCAATCACCAATTACTCAGTCCCTTTCCTTTCTCTCTTCTTTCTCCTCTTTTTTCTCTTCTTCCTCCACTCCTCCTTGCAGTTTTGTCCTCCTCCTCCTTACTCTGGCTCCCAGAGTAGTGTCTGCTGGCCCCTTATAAAGGGCACCCGGAAGTGCTCCAGGTGTCTGATGAGGTGCTTCCTGCAGCACTTCCAGGTGTGTCATAAGATCTGCTCTCCAGGGCTCAGCAGTAATTGTAGCACCCCCTGCTGGTGCCCACGGATCCCAACAGGGTTGTACCAAACTCCAACTCCCATGAAGCCCTGCGGGAGTCTGAGGCACCACTGCATCCCAGGGGGCATACCATCTATCATTCCAGGGGAGGTAATGCTCTGGCCCCGGCCATTCGCCAAAATGTATAGAGATGAAAAGACTCTTTAAAACTAAATTTCCCATGAACCAATATTTTCAAAATTTTACTAAATTATTTACTAATTTACTAAAGTTTTAGCCTTTAATTTATTTTCCTTTACACTGTTGTAGCCTTCAAAGTTAGTCTTTTTAGTTACTTTGGGTTTCTCGCCAAGATAATGCTCTTCAAAGAATTGCCTCTCAGCAGGCTCCTATCAATTATGGAGAATCCACTACATCCACTAAACAGTGTCATCTCCAGACAGAGGAGCAGTTTCAGCGACAGACTGCTGTCACTGTCCTGCTCCACTGACAGACTGAGAAGATCATTCCTCCCCCAAACTATGCGACTCTTCAATTCCACCAGAGGGGGTAAACGTTGAACATTATTCAAGTTATTGTCTGTTTTTTTTTTTTTTTTTTTTTACCTGCATTTTTTATTACTCTTTAATTTAATATTTTTTTGCTGCTGGAGTATGTGAATTTCCCCCTGGGATTAATAAAGTATCTATCTATCTATCTATCTATCTATCTATCTATCTATCTATCTATCTATCTATCTATCTATCTATCTATCTATCTATCTATCTATCTATCTATCTATCTATCTATCTATCTATCTATCTCTAATCTTCTTCTTCTGCTTTAACTTTTCCTACTTCTGTGTGGGGTTGACATGCTTGATCAACCTTCTCCATACAGTCCTCAGTCCTGCACCTCCTCACCTGTCAAGCCATTTTCCTTCAGATCTTCTTTGACTTTATCCATCCACCTCAGCTTTGGCCTTCCTCGCTTTCTCTTCCCCTGGACTTCCATTCCCATCACTCATGTGCTCACACATTCGTTGTCTGCCCTCATCACATGTCAATACCACTTCAGCATTCTATCCTGTACTTTCTTCAATGGTGTCAGTAGTGGGATTTGAGCCCACTAAGTCAAAAGCCTTAACCACAATACCACACTGTCATGAAAGGGAAAAGGAAAAGAGAATTTTGTGTGGTGAAAATTAGTTCAGGTAAACATTTGTAACACATCAGTGCTTTTGTGTGATATTATATACAGTATCAAGGGTGTCCAGCTCTGATCTTGGAGGACTACTGTGGTTGAAGATTTTCATTCTAACCCTTTTCTTAATTAGTAACTGATTTTGTCCTTCTAATTAACTTCTTTTGCCTTATTTGTAATTGACTTGGTATTGTTTCCTTTTTTTTTGTTAAATAGCAGTCAAAAATGAGCAGCTCACCTGTGTCCATCATACATTATTTAAAAATAAAGAAAGGTGAGGGTCTCAGTAGTGTTCATCGGCTCCCGTCCAGAAAATATTTTCAGAATGTTGTTAGAAAAAAGAAAATCAACAGTTTTTGGAAATGTCTGCTGTGGCAGAAGGAGAGCAGCAACCAGCCATGGAATTAAATAACAGGTTTAATTAACAACAAGAATTGGCTTCTAATTAAGAAACTGGTTGAAGTTTGCGGTTGCTCATCTGTTGGCTCACTTCACGTCTCATTTCTGTTTGGCTGCCATTTAAGAAAAAAGAAGCAGTTCAGAGGACTTAATGTTATAAGAACACCACAATTAAAATAAAGGCAAAAGAAGTCATTTAACAGTAGAAACTAGTCATTGATGAAGAATGTGGCCAGAAGGAAAACTTGCAGCCATGGTAGCCCTCCAGGATTGGAGCTGGACACCCTAAATCAGGGGTCTCCAACTCCAGTCATGGAGCACTACTGTGGCAGCAGGTTTCCATTCCAATCCTTTTCTAAATTAGTGATCAATATTTGCTGCTAATTAACTTCTTTTTCCTTCATTTTAATTGACTTGCTATTTAAGACTCAGAAACCTTAATTATATTTGCATTAATTAGATAGATAGATAGATAGATAGATAGATAGATAGATAGATAGATAGATAGATAGATAGATAGATAGATAGATAGATAGATAGATAGATAGATAGATAGATAGATAGATAGATACTTTATTAATCCCAAGGGGAAATTCACATTTAGCAGGCAAACAATAATGAGATACATTGTCCATCATAGAATACCTGAAAATAAAGATAGGTAGAGTTTTTAATAATGTTGATCGGTTCAGGTCTATAAAATTTTTTGATGATACTCCTAGAAAACAAGAAAATCATCAGTTTTGAAAAAGTCAACTGTGGCAGAATGAGAGTAGCAACAAGCCATGAAATTAATGAATGGGATTAATTAACAACAAGAATTGGCTTCTATTTAAGAAACTGGTTGGAGTGAAATTGGTTGGAATTTGAGGCCCTGACTTCACTTCACATCTCATTTCTGTTTGGGTAGCATTTAAGGAAACAATGGCACAAAGCACAGGACAGATCAGGTCAGGTCAGGTTGGGGAGCATGCACTGGCACAGCGCATTGCTGCACTCATCACATCACAAAACAGCTTAGGATCTTGGTTTGCAACCAGCAAGGCAGACATGTGGTCCAGTCCCACCCTCAAAAATGACCATCTATGTGCCAAACCCAGGTGTTACGTGGGCATCCCTTTGGCCTCGTCCAGCCAATCGGGTCTTCAATAATGAGGACCCTGCGAGCCAGATCAACCTCAGGGAATCTTGTCACATGGTCGTAGTTCTGTAACTGACGCTCCCTCACAATGCAGGTAATGTGCCTTATTCAGGACTCCATGAGTAACTACTCACTCGACACAAAGTCAAACCACTGGTACCCAAAGATTCTCCAAAGAGACACAATATCGAAGGAGTCCAGTCTTCATCTCAGGTCACTGGATAGCATCTATGTCTTGCAACCATATAGCAAAACAGGGAGCACCAGGAGTCTAAAGACTTGGACCTTCGTCCTTTTGTAGAGATATCAGGAGCGCCACACATCCCTTTCCAGCGGCCTCATGACCACCCATGCTCTCACAGTCCGTCTACTGACTTCATAGGAAGAGTCACCAGAGACATAAATGTCACTGCCAAGGTAAATAAACCTCTCAACGAGGTCGACACTCTCTCTGCAAACAGACACACTCCTGATGGCCGTGCACAAGAGGTCATTATAGACCTGGATCTTGTTTTTTTTCCAGGACCCTCACAAGCCCCAACACTCGGACTCCTCACTGAGTCTCTCGAGAGCCCCGATCAGAGCCTTCATTGACTCTGTGAAGATCACAGCATCGTCAGCAAAGTCAAGATCCGTGAATCTTTCTTCACCAGCAGATGCGCCACAGCCGCTGGACCCCACAACCTTGCCCAACACCCAGTCCATACAAGCATTGAACAGAGTAGGAGCAGAACACACACCTGAAGAACCCCACAACCAACTGGGAAAAACACAGACGTTCTGCCTCCACTCTGCACAGCACTCACAGTACCAGTGTACAGGCTGGCCATGATATCCAGTAACTTCCAGCAGTCTCAGGATATTCCACAGGGCAGTTTGATCAAAACTTGAATCGAACGCTTTATGAAAATTGACAAAGGCTGCAAAGAAACTCTGTTGATATTCACGTTTACGCTTGATAAGAACCTTCAGTGCCAGGATGCGGTCGATAGTAGACTTTTTAGGCATAAAACCAGACTGCTCCGGTCACTGGTAGGTGAGCAAGTGATCACGGATCCGATTGAGGATGACCCTAGTGAGGACATTCCCTAGAAGTGTTATCACACTGTAGTTGTCACAACCCAGGTGATCACCTTGCGGAGGACTGAGTCTTAAAAAACATGTCAATTAAAATGAAGAGGAAAAAGAACTCAATTAGCAACAAAAACTGGTCAGTAATTAATGAAAAGCTTATGATGAAACCCTGCAGTCACAGCAGTGTTCCAGGACAAGAGCTGGTGCACGCTCTTACTGACATGTTTAACCGTTCAGTTGTAGCTCAAGATGGAAAATTAGATGCAGAGATAACTCATAGAGTGTAGTGTGGATGGAACAATTGGAAGAGGGTATCATAAATGTTGTGTGCATTAAGGTTTTTAAAATGGTGGTAAGACCAGCAATGATGTATGGAGCTGAGACATGGGCAGTAAAGGGAGCAAAGGAGAAGAAGTTAGATATGGCAGAAACAAGAATGTTGAGATGGATGTGTGGAGTTACAAAACATGGACAGAATAAGAAACGAGACAATCAGATGTACAACAAAAGTGGGAGAGACATTTAAGCACAGGAAAGAAGATTGAAGTGGTTATGCACATGTGATGAGGAGAGACAACGAATATGTGGACAAAAGAGTGATGGGAATGGAAGTACAGGGAAGAGAAAATAAGGAAGGCCAAAGCAGAGATGAATGGATGAAGTAAATTGAAGATCTGAAGGGAGAAGCTCTGACTGAGAAGGAGATCGAGGTAGCAGTCTGTCAGTTCTCTTCCTCCCTGTAATGATGCTTCAAATGGCATTGAAGATTACTGATCTTAGCCTTAAGGCCCTCCATCATCTCCTCTGAAGAGCCCAACAATTTCATTTTAGGTTTTCTCAGCACTCTGCGCTTTGCCCAGAACGTCTTCGCTCATCCCGTTAATGACATCAATGTAGCACCAGGGCCGAGTGCCAATATGGATTCCTTTCTTTTTACAGTGCTCTTTTGGGTAACTTGCTATGCTGAAAAGGACCACTCGCTGTAGCCACAAAAGAAGGATTCAATCTGTGACTTTGCAGGCTTGATGTTTTTATAGGCTTCCCTGCAGTGGGATCTGAAGCAGCTTATTTGCACGAAGAAATGCCAACTACAAAGTAAGAGTCAAAGTGAACTTTATTGTCATCTCAACCATATACAAGTATACAGATAGACGAAATTGCGAAGCTCAGGGTCCACAGTGTAACAACAAGAAGTGCAAATAATAAATTAAAAATAGAATTAAAATTAAGATTTAAATTTAAAATTAAAACACAAACAAGACAAGACATTGTGCAAAGACAAGACAAAGAAGTAGCAGCAATATTGATGTGTAGTTAGCAATATGAACATTGATGCAATGTATGGCATTTGCAATCTAGATACATAAAAACGGCAATAGATATGTAATATAATAAATAAATAATAGATATAGATAATACAGAAATGATCAGTGTATGATAATAGTTGTTTAAGACATGTGTAAACAATTACAGGTCAGAATGTTTCACAGCAGAAGGATATCAAGAGTGTCAAAATCCTTAAAGGTCAGTATGAGATCTTCAGTTCTTCTCTACCTGCACACTCGTCTTTACAGGTCAGTGGCTCGCATGTATAAAAGTTCTGTTTTTAGAGGTGGTTGAGGTCATGTGGAAGATCCCAGGGGGCAGCCTGGTGTTAAGGAGTCTAACAGCTTGGGGGTAAAAACTCTCCTGCAGCCTGGCAGATCTGGCTTTGATGCTGCAGTATCTTCTCTTGGATGGCAGAAGTGTGAAAGTTCATGTGAGGGGTGTAAGAGGTCCTGCACAATGCTGCAGGCCTTGTGGACACTGCGTTTGTAAAATATGTTCTGTAGTGAAGGGAGAGGCACCCCAATAATGTTCTCTGCTGTCTTCACTATCCTTTGCAGGCACTTGCGGTCGGATATGTTGCAGTTGCCATACCAGACAGTGATGCAGCTGGTCAGAACACTCTCAATGGTGCCTCTGTAGAACATGGTGAGGATGGAAGGGGGAAGACTTGCTTGTTTCAGCCGCCTCAGGAAGTGTAATCTCTGCTGGGCTTTCTTGATTAGTGATGAGGTGTTATGTGTTCACTTAAGTTCCTCAGTTATGTGCACACCGAGGAACTTGGTACTCCTAACACTCCCCACATCTAGACCATTGATGCTGAGTGGGATGTGGGCAGGATGTGATTTTCTAAAGTCCACGATTATCTCTTTTGTCTTGTCGACATTGAGAGATAGATTGTTGTCTTCACACCATGCAGCCTCATGTCTGTATACTGTTTCATCATCCCAGTTTATCAGAGTCCCAGCTCAGTTGACCTGTTTGAGCGGTATGCATACTGAGGAGGGTCAAGGGAGGCAGGGAGATTAGTCTTTATGTGTGACATGACTAACCTTTCGAAGCACTTCATGATGATTGGCGTGAGGGCAACTGGTCGGTAGTCATTCAAGACTATGGTTTTCTTTTAGGTAATTCAATTTAGGCAAATTTCATGTTTTCCTGTGTAAACATGACTAAATAAAGAAACCTAAACCTAAACCTATTCACAAGAATCTCTTCCAGGGTCCCAGACACTGGGTAAAACATCTCAAAGCTCCATCTATCACCTCCACATGTTCCTACATCTCCATAACATAGACAGGTACAGATGGAGTCTAAACATACTATAGTGGGACTCTTCTATGTCCCCCTACAATTAACAGGAGTTCAATTCTGTCACTGCCTGCTTGAATTCAATACTCGTATACCTCTGCATTGGTTCTATGGTGCTCCATGTCGGCTAACATAAGGGTCCCTGTCAGCTTTATTATCAGAAGATCCTCATGGAATTTTTTTATGTTGAGGTAGATTTACACTTTGGGATACTCCAATTATTTATCTCTTTATATCTATTTGTGTATAGTTTCCTAAACATGGTCAGGTCATAGTGTATAATTTTATTACTGTGAAATGTATAATTCATGAAGGAAGCATATTAAAGTTAAATTAAACAACACATGGCAGCTTAAAAATAAACCCTAAAAACTCCAACATCAAATTGTCATTCCTTGTCATAAATTTAGTTTGTTATAAGACTATAATGAAAATGTTAAACATACTTTGTAGTCATTCGAAGGCATTAACTGATGCTCAGAGCCATATGGCCGTCATTTAATGTGGTACAACTTATTTTGTTTATGTCAATTTGAATTAATTGAAGTCTTTTTAACAGAAAAGTCCCACTGTTCAAGTGAAAAAGGGAAAGGTCTGCAATTATTCTTTGTCCTCACAGCAAATATACAGTAGCAGAGGCTAGGGATGAAATAGATTTTAAACGGATCTGGTGACTCTGTTTAGACTTAAATGTGTGATATTGCTGAGTAGACAGACGGTTCTCATTTTTCATTCATAACCAAGTAGCAAGAACAACCAAACTGAGAAGCAAAAGCACTGGGCTCCTGATGAGTCCCATGAGTGATGTAACTCAGTAAGGCTGCGTCTTCAGGAGGTTCAAATCGCCTGAACCTGGATAGACTTTGGTTAAATCCCTCACCTCTCCTTTCTATATAAAACAGAGGAATGTGTTGTCTCTTATAAAGTCTCTTCTGTTCTTCTACATAAACTTCTTTTTGAGCCTAATCAGTCAGGATTCAAGAGGGTCCTTTCCACCAAAATGGCTCTACTCACTGTTGTTGACACATTACAGCTGCCTAGAGCTACCAACATAGGATTTCTCCTCATTCTGCTAGATCTTATCTCTGCCTTCGATAAGGTCAACCACCAGATGTTCCTTGCCAACCTTTCTGACCTTAGCATCACTGGGACTGTCCTCATATGGTTTGATACCTACCTCTTCAGCAGATCCTATCGTGTCTTCTGGCAAGTAGGGATGTCAAGGGTTGCACCGAGGATCAGTGTTGGGCCTTCTCTTCTTCTCTCTCTACACCATCTTACTAGGCACTGTTATCTTGTTGCATGGTTTCTCCTAAGTTTATTTTGGAATGTAAACATCATTTGCAAAAAGATCTTAAAAAAGGAGAAAGAGGTCTTGCTTTGTTTTAATTTTTAGCTACTACATAATCAAGAAATTTTAATATTTATTGTAATAAATGACAATGAGGGATGAATCAGAGCTGGCGTCACAGCCAACATGTAATTTGTCCTCATCCTTCTAGATTTTTTCTCTGTCTTTGACAAGATCAACCACCAGATTCTACTTGCAACCCTCTCTGACTTTGGTATCACTGGGACTTTCCTGTTGTAGTTTGATTCCAACCTCTTAGACAGATCCTACCATGTGTCATGGTGAGGAGAGATGTCAAGGTACATCAGGCAAGCACAAGTGGTGTCCCATTGGGCCCACTCCTTTACTCTCTACACACCTCCTCACTAGGCCCTATCATTCTGTCCCATGAACTCTCTTATCATTGCTATCCTGATGATATGCAGCTGTACCTGTTGTTCACTCCAAGAGACAGCATAGTATCTGCTAGAATCTCACTGATATCCCATCCTGGATGAAGGAATACCATCTCCAGCTCAACCTGGCAAAGACAGGCCTTCTTGTTATCCCAGCTCGTCCATCTATTCATCACCTTTGCTAACACCAAGTCAGTATGCCACATTGGTGTGGTAGTCAATGACAGGCTGTCGTTCACAGACCACGTTGCAACTGTTTCCTGGCCTAGATTCACTTTATACAACATCCGCAAGTTCAGAGCATATCTGACAGATTATGCAGCCCAACTCCTGATCCAGGCTTTGGTCTTGTCACGGCTGGACTACTGAAACTCTCTGCTGAAGAGAGTATCAACATATGTTACCAAGCTGCTGCAGATAATTCAAAATGCAGTGGCATGTCTGGTGTCTAAGCAGTCAATCCAGACACATGTCACTCTTCTTTTCAGATCACTACATTGGCTTCCTGTTGTAGAGCATATTGGGTTGCAATTCTTAATGCTTACCTACAGAATAATCAATAGGTGGGTCAGCAGCTATCATTTGCAAGGAGATCTTAAAAAAGGTGAAAAAGGTCTTGCTTTGTTTGGATTTCAGTTTTGGCATCAGCAAGTGAAATTTGAATATATATTGTAGTAAATGATATTAAGGGATGAAAAAACAGTTGGGGTCTTAGAAAATCTGTAATCTTTTATCATCCTTCTAGACCTTTCCTCTGCCTTTGACAAGGTCAACCACCATATTCTCCTCACAGTCCTTACTGAGTGGGACTTCCCTCAGTTGGTTTGATTCCTATCTACTTAAGAAGATCTTACTGTGTGTCTTGGTGAGGAGAAACGTCAAGGGTGCACTAGGCAAGCACATGTGATGTACCAAGGATCAGTGCTCTCCTCTACTCTCTATACACCTCCTCAATTGACCCTAGCATCCTGTCCCTTGGTTTCTCTTATCAGCTCTATGCCAAGTCAGTATGCTACCTTGGGGTGGTGATCAATGACCAGCTGTCCTTCACTGACCACGGGCTTGCAGATTCACTGTATACAACATCTGCCAGATCAGAGCATATCTGGTAGATTATGAGGCACAACTTTTGGCCCATGGTTTGGTTTTGTCATGTCTGAATTACTGAAACTTTCTTCTGACAGGAGTACCAACATGTTACCCAGTCGCTGTTGATAATTCAAAATGCAGCATCATGTCTGTTTTTCAACCAGCCAAGATGGGCCCATATCATTACATTAGCAATATGTATTAAGTTCAAATCCTTCATGCTTGTCTACAGAGTAATCAATGGGTCAGCTCCTATTTATACATAGAGACACTCGGAAGGTCTTATGCTCCTTCTTGACCAGTTGTAGTTGTTGTCACTTGGTTTAGCCTGACAGCCAGCACTAGGAAGAGTCCTGGTGGTTCCATACTTCTTCCATTTCCCAATGATGTAGCCAGCTGTGCCCCTGGGAACATTCAGAGCTTTAGAAATTGTTTTATCCCCTTGCCCTGATCTATATAAGGTGGAGTGGTGGCTCTGAGGCTAGCAATCTGCACCAAGCAATCAGAAGGTTTGAATCCCGTAAATGCCAGAAGTGACTCTACTCTGCTGGACTCTTGTGCAAGCTTAACCTACAATTGCTTCTTTAATCTCCATCCAGTCCTGCAAGCAGACCCTCCAACTTGCAGGGAAAATTTGGGGGTTGGTGGCAGGATTGGCACTCCAGCCACTGTAAAAAACCTTACACCGTTCCAATGGGGTGCTGTGGTGTCACCCACTGCACTCGGGTCCCAATCAAGGTTGTTCGTCATGTGGTGGGTGCAGCAATAATAATAATAATAATAATAAATTTTATTTATATTGCACTTTATATTGAGCTATCAGTGCATGCTCCCAACTTCTCTCTCTCTCCTGATCTATGCCACCCCATAATTTAATATTGAATGTCTACAGCGAGTTCCTTGGACTCGATGGCTTGGTATTTGCCTTCAGTTTCCCCAAGATCTTGACACACCTCAAGGAGAATTACAGCAAACAGAAGGCACCTGACCACAATTTGTAGTGCCACAGCAAATGGTTTGAATATTTATATAAATGGGAGAGGGTGGCACAGTGGCGCAGTGGGTAGCGCTGCTGCCTCGCAGTTAGGAGACCCAGGTTCGCTTCCCAGGTCCTCCCTGCGTGGAGTTTGCATGTTCTCCCTGTGTCTGTGTGGGTTTCCTCTGGGTGCTCCGGTTTCCAAAGACAGGTTAGGTGCATTGGCAATCCTAAATTGTCCTTAGTGTGTGCTTGGTTTGTGTGTGTGCCCTGCCTTTCTTGCCTTGTGCCCTGTGTTAGCTGGGATTGGCTCCAGCAGACCCCCGTGACCCTGTAGGTAGGATATAGCTGGATGGATAAATGGGAGATTTTAGTGTTTTTTTTTAAAACTCTTTCTGAAAACATGCTCTCAATTTGTCTTTATGGATTATTGAGTGTAGATTGGTAGGCAAACATTGCACTTGTATCCATTTAAAACTAAATTCTACAACACGATAAAGTGTAGGGGGGTCTGAATACTTTTTGAATCCACTGTATTTATTTTGTCTGGCTTTAATATGGATTTCTTCATGATGGCAAAGTTTGGCAACTGTGCTGACCATGCGTAGCACTCACACACATGTTTGGGAAGTATTATTTTTATTTTCCTTCTACCAAAGCAGGGCTCCTCAGTTGTATCCAGTAATTGAAGTCTGGGGTAGTTCTCTTTCTAAGAGTTCACCCAGAATTATTATTATTATGATTATTTATTTCTGAGCAGTGAAGGCTGTGTGGATACCTCATCTACCTCTACAGAATTCTTAAAGGCATCAATAAACCTGATGGATGCACTTAAAAACTGAAGCCAGGAAACACATCTTCTCACAAAGATCTTTAGAAATCTGAAACAAACTAATGAGTCATGGAGTTGAATTGGAAACCTTGACAACTTTTAAAAATATTAAAGTAATGTGACAGTTTGCTAACAAAATAAGCTTGATGTGTTGCATGGCCTTTTCTCATGTGTCCTTCTTATGAAAGAAATTCAGATTCATTATTATTTTTTTATATCAAGACCCTAATTTTTAACAATCAAAACTTACAGTCTATATACAGAGTGCCCATAAAGTCCATGTGCAATTTAAAATAGTTATAACTTTGTAAGTATATGTGATAGGAAGAATTCGTAAAAAGGATTAGAAAGCTTGATGTATCTAGCTTTTTTGTCTTTAGAAGTTTTATTTTTGCCGTATTTGGGGAACTGAGAATCCACATGAGTCTGTTGAACATGAAAGAGATTCTCCCAAAGATAATGTGTGGTGTGCTTTGGGAAAAAATCGAGTTATAGGGCCATTCTTTTTTGAAGGACGTGTTGTTAATGGTGATAGCTATTTAGAAATGCTGCAAAATGACTGAACTTCAACAATTAGGACTGATAGAAAAGACAGTGTTTCAACAAGATGGTGTTCCTTGTCACTTTGTTTGCATGTTACACAGTTTCTACATGAGAAATTCCCTAACAGATGGATTGGAAGAGGTGGACCATTTTCTTGGCCTCCACGTTCGCCAGATTTTACTCCATTGGATTTCTTTTTATGAGGACATGTGAAAACGAATGTTTATTCAACCAAACCTCAATATTTAGAAGACTTGCAAGTTAGGATAACTGATTGCTGGTATTACTGTAAATCAGAATGAAAATGTTGTCCAAGAACTACAGAATCATATTATCTTTTGTATTAGTAATGATGGTGGACATGTTGAAAATTAACAAGAACAATAAAAAATGTGTTTCTTCTTTCTAATGCTTTTTACAGATTCTTTCTATCACATATACTTACAACTATTTTAAATTGCACACAGACTTTATGGATATCCTGTATATACAGTCATATGAAAAAGTTTGGGAACCCCTCTTAATTCTTTGGATTTTTGAATTCTCATTTGCTGAGCTTTCAAAGTAGCAACTTCCTTTTAATATATGACGTGCCTTATGGAAACAGTAGGATTTCAGCAGTGATATTAAGTTTATTGGATTAACAGAAAATATGCAATATGCGTCATAACAAAATTAGACAGGTGCATAAATGTGGGCACCTCAACAGAGATATGACATCAATACTTAGTTGAGCCTCCTTTTGCTAATCTAACAGCCTCTAGACGCTGTCCTCCTATAGCCTTTGATGAGTGTCTGGATTCTGGATGGAGGTATTGTTGACCATTCTTCATACAAAATCTCTTCAGTTCAGTTAAATTTGATGGCTGTTGAGCATGGACAGCCTGCTTCAAATCATACCATAGATTTTCGATGATATTCAAGTCAGGGGACTGTGATGGCCATTCCAGAACATTGTACTTCTCCCTCTGCATGACTGCCTTTGTAGATTTTGAACTGTGTTTTGGATCATTGTCTCATTCAACCCCTGCGTAACTTCAACTTTGTGACTGATGCTTGACATTATCCTGAAGAATTTTTTGATATTGGATTGAATTCATCTGACCCTCGACTTTAACAAGGGCCCTAATCTCTGAACAAGCCACACAGCCACATAGCTTGATGGAACCTCTACCAAATTTGACAGTAGGTAGCAGGTGTTTTTCTCGGAATGCAGTGTTCTTCTTCCGCCATGCAAAGTGCTTTTAGTTATGACGAAATAACTCAATTTTTGTCTCATCAGTCCAAAGCTCTTTGTTCCAAATTGAATCTGGCTTGTCTAAATGATTATTGGCATACAACAAGCGACTCTGTTTGTGGTGTGAGTGCAGAAAGGGCTTCTTTCTCATCACCCTGCCATACAGATGTTCTTTGTGCAAATTGCACTGAATTGTAGAACGATGTACAGATACACCATCTGCAGCCAGATGTTCTTGCAGGTCTTTGGAGGTGATCTGTGGGTTGTCTGTAACCATTCTCACAATCCTGCAATTCTTGACTCAGTTTGGGTCTATTAATACCAATAAATCATGGCTTGAATGCCACAGTCTGTTTGAAGCTGACCATGGCCACAAATTATCCAACTTCTAATGGCTGCTTCCAAAATGATAATGCATTATGTTGCAATGCAAAAGTTGCCTCACGCAGGTTCCATGCGCCCATCCTTCTTTGTGCCAACAGTCCAGGCTGGTGGTGGTAGTTTAATAGTGTGGGGAATGTTTTCTTGGCACACCTTTGGCCCGTTAATGCCAATCAACCATCATGCGAATGCCATGGCCTATTTGAGTATTATTTCTGACCATGTGCAATCCCCTCTTGGCCAAACTTTTTCCATCTTCTAATGGCTATCTTCTAGCATGATAGTGAATCACGTCACAAAGCAAACATCACCTAAAGTAGGCATCATAAAGATGACACTGAGTTCAGTGTCCTTCAGTGGTCTTCCCTGCCCCCACATCTTTCAGTTGTGTTATAACTGGAGAATCACAACATAGATTGATAGATAGATGGGTAGGAAAGGCACTATATGATAGATAGATAGATAGATAGATAGATAGATAGATAGATAGATAGATAGATAGATAGATAGATAGATAGATAGATAGATAGATAGATAGATAGATAGATAGATAGATAGATAGATAGATAGATAGATAGAAGAAATCAAAAACACAGAAACAGAGATTAAGAGTTGGGGGAATTCTATGTAAAATGCTATTTCCGATGAGTGATTGTAAACGACTGATACTTGGTCTTTGAGTTTGCAATAAACATTTGCCAGTCACTGTAGTTATATGTGGTTCTTTTATGTATAATAAACAGGAAATAAAATAAATAGAAATGAGTTGGCAGGTGGTGATGTTGACTGGTAAGGACGGAGATGGCATCTTCATCAGGGAGCGGAGGTAACGTCATCATTGGGTGGTGGAAGTGAAGTTATTAATACGGAAGTGGAGTTGTTATGGGACGCTGGAAGTGACGTTGTCATGGAGTTGAGGTATTTCTTCATTATTGATGCTCTGTTTTTCTGGTGAAAAAAAGAAAAAAGGCATTAAAACTCTGTTTCAATCCTCTGTCTTTAATTCTTTCACGCTCATTTGAGCCCTTTGGCTGCTCCCTAAGCAGATGTGTGTGACAATAGATAGATAGATAGATAGATAGATAGATAGATAGATAGATAGATAGATAGATAGATAGATAGATAGATAGATAGATAGATAGATAGATAGAGTGCATCCAGAAAGTATTCACAGCGCATCACTTTTTCCACATTTTGTTATGTTACAGCCTTATTCCAAAATGGATTAAATTCATTTTTTTCCTCAGAATTCTGCACACAACACCCCATAATGACAACATGAAAAAAGTTTACCTTAGGTTTTTGCAAATTTATTAAAAATAAAAAAACTGAGAAGTCCCATGTCCATAAGTATTCACAGCCTTTGCTCAATACTTTGTCGATGCACCTTTGGCAGCAATTCCAGCCTCAAGTCTTTTTGAATATGATGCCACAAGCTTGGCACACCTATCCTTGGCCAGTTTCGTCCATTCCTCTTTGCAGCACCTCTCAAGCTCCATCAGGTTGGATGGAAAGCGTCGGTGCACAGCCATTTTAAGATCTCTCCAGAGATGTTCAATCGGATTCAAGTCTGGGCTCTGGCTGAGCCACTCAAGGACATTCACAGAGTTGTCCTGAAGCCACTCCTTTGATATCTTGGCTGTGTGCTTAGGGTCGTTGTCCTGCTGAAAGATGAACTGTAGCCCCAGTCTGAGGTCAAGAGCGCTCTGGAGCAGGTTTTCATCCAGGATGTCTCTGTACATTGCTGCAGTCATCTTTCCCTTTATCCTGACTAGTCTCCCAGTCCCTGCCGCTGAAAAACATCCCCACAGCATGATGCCGCCACCACCATGCTTCACTGTAGGGATGGTATTGGCCTGGTGATGAGCGGTGCCTGGTTTCCTCCAAACGTGACGTCTTGCATTCACACCAAAGAGTTCAATCTTTGTCTCATCAGACCAGAGAATTTTCTTTCTCATGGTCTGAGAGTCCTTCAGGTGCCTTTTGACAAACTCCAGGCGGGCTGCCATGTGCCTTTTACTAAGGAGTGGCTTCCGTCTGGCCACTCTACCATACAGGCCTGATTGGTGGATTGCTGCAGAGATGGTTGTCCTTCTGGAAGGTTCTCCTCTCTCCACAGAGGACCTCTGGAGCTCTGACAGAGTGACCATCGGGTTCTTGGTCATCTCCCTGACCAAGGCCCTACTCCTCCGATCGCTCGGTTTAGATGGCCGGCCAGCTCTAGGAAGAGTCCTGGTGGTTTCGAACTTCTACCACTTACAGATGATGGAGGCCACTGTGCTCATTGGGACCTTCAAAGCAGCAGAAATTTTTCTGTAACCTTCCCAAGATTTGTGCCTCGAGATAATCCTGTCTCGGAGGTCTACAGACAATTCCTTTGACTTCATGCTTGGTTTGTGCTCTGACATGAACTGTCAACTGTGGGACCTTCTATAGACAGGTGTGTGCTTTTCCAAATCATGTCCCATCAAGTGAACTTACCAGACTCCAATTAAGCTGCAGAAACATCTCAAGGATGATCAGGGGAAACAGGATGACCTGAGCTCAATTTTGAGCTTCATGGCAAAGGCTGTGAATACTTATGTACATGTGCTTTCTCAATTTTTTTATTTTTAATAAATTTGCAAAAATCTCAAGTAAACTTTTTTCACGTTGTCATTATGGGGTGTTGTGTGTAGAAATCTGAGGCAAAAATGAATTTAATCCATTTTGGAATAAGGCTGTAACATAACAAAATGTGGAACAAGTCATGCGCTGTGAATACTTTCCGGATGCACTGTAGATAGACACAGACAATATGGTCTAAACACACATCAGAAAGATTAAAAAGGAAGAAAAATGTGAAAAGAAAGAAAACTTTTGACTTGCCAGTCCCACTCCCAGTGAGGCATTAATGTGCAGTTGTCAAATTTGCAGAAATTGTGCGACAATCATGTCGACGTGGACCTGAATGTCAAAGGAATGTTTCCAAAACCTTGCGGAATCCGTGCCACGGCAAACTGAAGTTGCTCTGAGAGCACAAGGCGGCCCTGCCCAGTATTAATATAGTGGTCTGAAGAATTTGCTGCATGGATGTAATTCTGAAATTTTTTAACAGTGATTTTTTTCTGGTAAATCAGCCTTAAAAGAGTTAAACGTCTACATATTTAGTGGTAATGCTGCTAAAAGCAAAAAATCTTCCTTATATATAATCGGCAATTTATTGTTTTGCACTTAAATTGCAATTCTTTGAAGACATCAGTGCTCCTGATCTTTAATGCATACTGAAGGCCTATAAAGTAACACTTCCACTTGAAGAGAAATAAACTTCTCCTTTCTGTCACAAACACAATAAAACAAACCCATCACACAGATGATGCAAGAACTGCACTTATTTTAATTAAATTAACAATATTTTAATTGCCTTTTCATAAACTGATGGCCTGCTGAATTTGACATTTTTCATTTGTTTGCTGCTCCGACTCTCACTGTGAGATACTGTCATTCCCTGTGGGCAACCTCAACATTTTCATTCAAATCTAATAATAGGAAGATGATAAGGTAGTTTAATGGAACTCGGTATTTACCCAAACAAATAATGAAAATATTTCTGTCACTGAAAAGCTTTCCTGAAAAAATCGAAATATACGGCATGTAAGGTGGGAAAAAAAAATAAAATTTTTATGGATCTGAAATGTAATAAGAGTGGAATTCACATAATAATAAAAACAGGTTCCTCCAGCAATTGCAAGCTATTTCAGAGTGTACCATGGCAACTGACTCTTGCAGTACAACCATGTTATGATGGAATCCAAACCTCAGTGCCTGAAAAAGAATAGCAATGGCTTTGAACTTTCAAAAATCGTCAATGAACTGTTTTATAAGCAAAGCTTCTTCTGAATAACTTCTTCTGTATAAATGCAAAAAGACTGCATGTTCTTGTTAAAGAGCTTAAGGGATAATGATCAGTTATGCAGTGAGATATATAGCGCCTTCAGAAAGTACTTAGACCCCCTATGTTGTAGTCTTATGCTAAAATCATTTAAATGTATTTTTCCCATCATTCATCAGCACTCAATACCCGAGAATGATATAGATAGATAGATAGATAGATAGATAGATAGATAGATAGATAGATAGATAGATAGATAGATAGATAGATAGATAGATAGATAGATAGATAGATAGATAGATAGATAGATACTTTATTAATCCCAAGAGGAAATTCACATACTCCAGCAGCACCTTACTGATACAAAAAACAATATTAAATTAAAGATTGATAATAATGCAGGTAAAAACAGATAATAACTTTGTATAATGTTAATGTTTACACCCCCGGGTGGAATTGAAGAGTCGCATAGTGTGGGGGAAGAACAATCTTCTCAGTCTGTCAGTGGAGCAGGACAGTGACAGTAGTTTGTCGCTGAAGCTGCTCCTCTGTCTGGAGATGACACTGTTTAGTGGATGCAGTGGATTCTCCATTATTGACAGGAGTCTGCTCAGCGCCCGTCGCTCTGCCACAGATGTCAAACTGTCCAGCTCCATGCCAACAATAGAGCCTGCCTTCCTCACCAGTTTGTCCAGGCGTGAGGCGTCTTTCTTCTTAATGCTGCCTCCCCAGCACACCACCGCATAGAAGAGGGCGCTCGCCACAACCATCTGATAGAACATCTGCAGCATCTTATTGCAGATGTTGAAGGACGCCAACCTTCTAAGGAAGTATAACCGGCTCTGTCCTTTCTTACACAGAGCATCAGTATTGGCAATCCAGTCTAATTTATCATCCAGCTGCACTCCCAGGTATTTATAGGTCTGCACCATCTGCACACAGTCACCTCTGATGATCACGGGGTCCATGAGGGGCCTGAGCCTCCTAAAACCCACCACTAGCTCCTTGGTTTTGCTGGTGTTCAGGTGTAGGTGGTTTGAGTCGCACCATTTAACAAAGTCCTTGATTAGGTTCCTATACTCCTCCTCCTGCCTACTCCTGATGCAGCCCACAATAGCAGTGTCATCAGCGACCTTTTGCACCTGGCAGGACTCCGAGTTGTATTGGAATTCCGATGTATATAGGCTGAACAGGACCGGAGAAAGTACAGTCCCTTGTGGCGCTACTGTTTTGCTGACTACAATGTCAGACGTGCAGTTCCAAAGACGCACATACTGAGATCTGTCTTTAAGATAGTCCACGATCCATGCCACCATGATAAAGTGAAAAAAGAAGTTTAAGGTCTTTTTCAAATTTATTAAAAATAAAAACTGAAATGTCTCCTTGACACAAATATTGAAATCCCTTACTATTATACTAAAAATTAGTCTCAGGTGCACCTCATTCTATTGAGATGTTTCTACATTTTGCTTGCAGTCCACTTTTGGTCAATTCAACTTATTGGACAGTTGACAATATGTATCTGGGTTCAGGGATTCACCTGCAGAACACAGAGATGGGATTGCGTGAAGGCTGGGGAAGGCTACCAAAATAAAATGTCTGCGGCTGGAGTGAACTGATGCTCATGAAGGGCTCCCGTATAAGACTGAGGAATGAAGCAGTGAGTCGAGGCCTGGTGTGCCGCCCTACCAGGAGCCTAAATCGGCAGTAGGGACCCTAGCCTGTGAGGCAAAAATTGGCTGTGCCTGTCGGTTGGGCGTCTCCTCGGCTGCGAGATCCTATGTGGGCTTAGCAGCTTTTAGAAAGGATGCACCAGGGACTAAGCTTTTTTGTGGGACAGTTTCTTGCCTGTGATTTTAACCTCATTTTAATGGATTATTTCTTGAACTGATTTTAACCTCCACAGTCATTTAATTTTACGGATTATTTATTGAAAGGTAGAATCTCTGCATTAATGGCACTTTGTTTTTGGTTTTTGATCATTTTTAATAAAAGTACTTGATACTTTTTTGTACCTACCCCTTGCTGCCTGTGTGTGTGTCCTCATTTACCCAACTCATGACTGTTGACGGTCTTGGGTTGAAGAGGCTCCCAGATACAACAAAGGAGTGTGGAGTTGACCCAGACTGTCACACACTGAAGGCTCCCTACAGCACAGCTGCCTTCATCTCTATATATATATAAAATCCAACATCTGTCTGTCTGTGAGTCTGTCCACTTTTCACGAGAGAACTACTTAATGGATTTAGATTGGGTTTTCTTGTATAATTTGGTTGAAAATTCCAGCTGATTTTGCAATGTCTCTCAACGCGCTAAGTATCACAGTTCAGTTGCAGCATCAATTTATTTGCACGAATCCTAGAGACAGGCTGAAGGCCAAGTGGAGAGGGAGATGGGACCTCAGGAGTAGGGAGCCGGGCAGGGCCATCCTCACTGTTTGAGTCGCTCTACCTCTCGTCATGTGTTGGAGTGCACCTGGCCTCTGCTTAGCTGGTGATACCTGTTTGTTCATCAGACATTATCATCTAGAGATTGTTAAGGAGTAACGTTTGACATTTTGAGAGAGAGAGATCAGAGCTATGTGTGTTTTAGAGGGTAGCTACTCATTGGTAGAGAAATTACGGCCACGTGCTCTTCTGCCCATGTGGGGGACACTCTCCCTTCAGAGCTCAACACGATCAGATACAGTGGTAACATTTAATGTTGAAGTGTACCTACCTTCTGCTTGGCCGGAGATACCTTGCCAACTTTTTACATTTTTGGCAAAGAGATCACAGAGATTTGTGCAGAGGAGAAATGCTGGGAATATTTGGAGAAGAATGCTACGGATAGAGCTGCCAGGGAAGAGGAGAAGAGGAAGGCCTAAGTGAAGGTTTATAGATGTGGTGAGAGAAGACATGCAGGTGATGGCTGTGACAGAGTAAGATGGAGAAGACAGAAAGATATGAAAGAAGATGATCCGCTGTGAAAACCCCTAACGGGAGCAGCTGAAAGAAGAAGAACAAGAGGCTGAAGAAGAGATCACAGCTACATTCTTGCCCCTGATAGCAAAACCAAAAATACTGTATATCAAGAGGCCTTCGGATACGAAAGCTATAAATATAAATTCTTCTCAATACAAATTATTACTTTTTTTTTTTTGATTTTTAAAGTTTGTGCTGTTTCACTACTATGCGGGCGGAGCCACTGGGGACAGCTAGTAATTTGTAAATGAAAGAAGTTTGGAACAACCACAACTCTTTTTAAAGTCTGCTGCTTGACCAGACTGAGCAGTTGTGCCAGAAGGGCCATGTGACCAAAAACCACACGGTCACTCTGGCTGAGCTTCGGAGAACCTGTGTGCAGATGAGAGAAACTCCCAGCAGGACGTCCACCACTGTAACATTCCACTAATCTGGGGTTTATGGGAATGTGGCCAAATGACACATGAAAACCACACTAGAGTTTGTAAAAAAAAAAAAAGCACCCAAAAAAAGTCACAGACTGTAAAAAACAGATACTCTGGTCAGGTGAAACTGAAAAAAAAGAAGATTGAAAGATTGAAGTCCTAAACATCACATCCTGAGGAAACCAGGCACCTGCTCATCACCTGTACAATGCAATTCCAATGATAAAAGTGTACAGTCGTGGCCAACAGTTTGGAGAATGACCCAAGTATTGATTTTCACAAAGTTTGCTGCTTCAGTGTTTTTAGATCTTTTTGTCAGATGTTTCTATGGTATACTACAGTAGAATTATAAGCATTTCAGAAGTTTCAAAGGCTTTTATTGACAATTATATTAAGTTTATGCAAAGGTTCCATATTTGCAGTGTTGGTCCTTCTTTCTTTTTCAATACCTCTGCAATTCACCCTGGCAGGCTGTGTGTCAATCAACTTCTGGGCCAAATCCTGACTGATGGCAGCCTATTTTTGTGTATTCAATGCTTGGAGTTTGTCAGAACTGATGGGTTTTTGTTTGTCCACCCGCCTCTTGAGGATTGAAGTTCTCAATGGAATTAAAGGTGGGGAGTTTCCTGGCCATGGACCACAAATTTCGATGTTTTTTTCCCCAAGCCACTTAGTTCTCACGTTTGCCTTATGGCCTGGTGCTCCATCATTCCGGAAAAGGCATTGCGGGTCACCAAACTGTTCTTGGATGGTTGGGAGAAGTTGCCCTCAGAGGATGTTTTGGTCCCATCTTTTATTCATGGGAGTAGGATCAGGGCACCGCCAGTGCAGAGCTTGCTCAGGAATGTCAGCAGGTAGGTGTGAGTGCATCTGCACATACTGTGAAGGAGGCAAAGACTTTTGGAGGATGGCCAAAATTTTATTTATTTATTTATTTTGTTTGCTTATTCATTAATTTTTGTTTTTTAGAATTATGCGTTACGTTCTATGCAACCACCACCTTATCCAAGTTCTTTGAAGCCTAGATTACTGTAATGCACTCCTAACAGGACTTCTTTAGAAAAAAAAAAATCTAACAATTATTACAGAATGCAGCAGCCAGGAACTTAACTAATAAAAGAAAATCTGTGCTCCTCTCACCAGTTTCAGCATCGTTCCATTGGTTACCCATGTCATTCAGAATTAACTTTAAAATACTACTAATGGTTTACAAAGCCTTAAATAATCTCGTCCTGTCCTATATTTTAGAATGCCTGTCCCCTAACACCCCAAGTCGTAACCTCAGATCTTCTAATGGTGGTCTGCTTATAATTCCAAGAGCTAAACTTAAAATTTAATAATAATTTAAATAATTTATAATTCTTTACATATATATAGAGCTTTTCTCACTACACAATCTCCTTACTGCAAAGCAGCAGCACTACCTGTTATGCACCTAAAATCTGGAATACTTTACCAATAAAAAATTACCTAAAATGTGAAACATTTTTTAAAAACTGCGAAAAACCCATTCACAGTTTCATTTGGCTTTTTCATTACTACTTTTCAGTTATATTCCTATTAGATTATATGGGTATAGAATTATCATATTCTTCAGGGATCCGCACTCTGTACTAATCTCCACTATTCTCTGCTGTCTTTCCAGTTCTTCTGTTTTGGCGATCTGCACCACCACCACTTACCTGATCAAGGCACCTTGCAGCCCCCCATGTTGATGGACTGAAGGTGGGTGTCTCAGCTGTCCACAAGACCAACTTCATCAAATCCTATCATGAAAAAGCATGAAACAAAGAGGAATTAATTAGGAACATTTATGTGAGGTAGAATGCCTAGCTAGGGCTGGGTGGTCTTTTGGCCTGAGAGCCCCTGCAGATTTTGTTTTTTTCTAAAACCTAACAGGAGGTTTTTATTTTTTTTTCTGTCTTCCTGGCCGTTTGACCTTACTTTTTTTTCGTTTCTACTTATCTTTTAATATGTTTAATATGTTTGCCCAATCATATTTTTATATTTTTCTTTTTTCGTCTTGTAAAGCACTTTGAGCTACACTGTTGTATGAAAATGTGCTTTAGAAATAAATGTTGTGCAGCCGCCTGTGATGTCTGAATGAAAGTGGATACCCCAGACTTGGCGTAAGACCCACAACATAGAAGCCTAAAAAAAACATTAAAGAACAACATTAATGTTAGGAAGAATACCCAAAGGGGGCTGAGTGGTCTTTTGCCCTGGGACCCCTGCAGATTTTGTTTTTTTTTCTTCAGCTCTGGAGTATTTTTTGTTTTCTTTTTTTTTTGCGGCCACCCTGGCCTTCTGATCTTATCATTGGACTGTCACTTAGAAACCTAAAAAAGCAAAAAAAAAAAAACAAAAAGCAATTCTATATTTTAAGAACTTTTTACCTTAAATATCTACCTTTCTGTGAGCGTACATTGTTTATTTATCTTTCAAATACAATTTTTCCATTAATGTTCTTATCTCAATTTAATTTGTTTTTCTTTGACTTTATCATCTTGTAAAGCACTCTGAGCTCCATCTTTTGTATGAAAATGTGCGACAGTTAAATGTTTTGGTTCAATACTGGCATTTATATATAATATCTTTGCTCTCGTCTCTGTAATTTTTAGATTTGATTTTAGTTGTTAATGTGAAACACATCTGCTTGCTTTCTTAGCTCCTATTTGCTCCTTAAGTGGCCATAGAAGGATTTGAAAACGGTGGAATCATTGCTTACTTAGTGTTTTAAAAGTTACAAACACAAATGTTAAAAACATTCATATCAAAGATGAGATGAAATTGTCCTTTTAAAGAGTACAAATGCTTGTAATGACGCTCATTGTAACAACAGTTTCAACAGGGCTGCAATTTTTACTTTTTTTTTCTTTTACTGACAATGTAAAGAGTTTAGAGTAGCTATAAAGATGACATATAATACTTTATCCTTCAGAGACGCTAATAACTGCAAAATGCCAGCAATCGTAAAAGCAACAATTAACATTGCTTAAACGAAACATAAAAAAGTAATTCACGTTTTATGGGGAGGGCTATCATTATTCTTTTATTATCTACACTTTTCAGGTTTTAATGACATTCTTAGACACTATTGGAGGCTGTGTAACGTTTTTTAACAAATTGGAAGATTTGAAAAGCTGAAAACAGTTTGAGACAAAATGCTATTGATTAACATTTTCTGAGGTTTGTGTACCAATTCACACTTTTAAAGTGACGAATAGAAATGTTTTTGCTTTGTTTTGTTTGGTTCAGATTATGTAATTACACCTTTACATTGTGAGTGGCGCAGTGGCAGCGCTGTTGTCTTGCAGTACGGAGACCAGCGTTCGTGTCCGGGTCCTCCCTGTGTGGGGTTTGCATGTTCTCACTGTGTCTTTCCTGTGGGTTTCCTCCCGCAGCCCATTGTCTGTGGGGATTGGCAGTGTTAACTTGGCCCTAGTGTGTGTGTGGGTTGTGTGTTTGTGTGTTCACCTTGCGGTGGACTGGCGCCCTGTCCAGGGTTTGTTCCTGCCTTGCTCCTGATGCTAGCTGCCTTTCTTAAGTAAAATAATAGAGAAGTCATTACGCAGCTAAATGACCACCTCAATAAACATGCCATTCTTGATAAGTTTCAGTCGGGTTTCAGAAAAAATCACAGTACAGAAACTGCACTTGTTAAAGTAGTAAATGGCTTGTGGGTAAATTCAAGCAGAGGCCGTTTATCTGTTCTCATTCTCGTAGACCTGAGTGCCGCATTTGATACCATTGACCACAATATTCTTAGAATTTGCCTTAGTCAATGAGTGGGCCTCTCTGGCAGTGTCTTAAATTGGTTTGAGTCCAACCTGGCAGGTAGAAAATTCTTTGTTAGTTGTGGTAATTATACTTCAAAGACCCCTGATATTCTATATGGTGTTCCACAAGGCTCTCTCCTGGGTCCGCTGCTCTTTTCAATTTACATGCTTCCGTTAGGTCAGATTATCTCAAGAGATAACGTGAGCTACCACAGCTATGCTGACGACACACAACTGTATTTATCAATAGCGCCTGATTACCCCGACTCTCCTGATTCACTGACACAGTATCTTACTTGTGTTTCTAAATGGATGAGCAGTAATTTTCTCTAACTAAATAAGGAAAAAAACAGAAATTTTACTGATTGGCAAAAATGGATATAATGAGGGTATTAGAAATAAACTTGATCCATTAGGCTTAAAATTCATGACAGAGGTAAAGAATTTAGGGGTGAATATTGACTCTGACCTGAATTTTAAATCACATATTAATCAAATTACTAGGACAGCATTTTTTTCACTTAAGAAATATAGCAAAAGTTACACCTCTTATAACATTGCAAGATGCTGAGAAATTAGTTCATGCTTTTGTTTTCAGTCAGCTAGATTACTGTAACACACTCCTCTCAGGACCACCCAAAAAAAGACATCAATCGATTACAAGTGCAGAATGGAGCTGCTAGAATCTTAACTTGGAAAAAAAAATCCAAGCACATCTCTCCAGTTTTGATGTCACTACACTGGTTACCTGTGTCATTTAAAATTGACTTTAAAATACTGCTTATGGTTTACAAAGCCTTAAATAATCTGCTCCATCTTATATCTCAGAATGTCTTTCACCTTACACTCCAAATCGTAACCTTAGATCTTCAAATGAGTGTCTGCTTAGAATTCCAAGAGCTAAACTTAAAAGAAGTGGTAAGGCGGCCTTCTGCTGTTATGCACCCAAAATCTGGAATAGCTTACCGATAGAAATTTGCCAGGCTAATACAGTGGAGCATTTTAAAAAACTGCAAAAAAACACATTACTTTATCGTGGCTTTCTTAAAGCTTCATCTTAGTTTAATACTGACACTCTATATATGCATTTAATTGTCATTTTCATTCATGGTGGCTCCGAAATCCATACTAACCCCCTAATTTCTCTGCTGTTCTTTTTCCGTTTTTCTGTGGTGTTGATCTGCACCACCACCACCTGATCAGGGCACCGTAATGTCCCTACATTGATGGATTAAAGACCAGAAGTCCGCATGACCATCATCATCAAGTCTACCATGTGAACCCTGAATAGCGATGAGGACTGATTGAGGTCATTTATGTTAGGTAGAATGCCTAGAGGGGGGCTAGGTGGTCTCATGGCCTCGGGACCTCTGCAGATTTTATTATTTTTTCTCCAGCCATCTGGACCTTTTATTGCTATGCTAAATAGTATTGCCTAATTTTTCTTTTTTTTATATTTTGTCTTTTTTCTCTTTCTTCATCATGTAAAGCACTTTGAGCTACATCATTTGTATGAAAATGTGCTATAGAAATAAATGTGTTTTTTGTTCTTGTAGGCTGCAGTAGACCCCCCGTGACCCCGTTCAGGACTAAATGCATTAGAAAATGACTGGTCTGATTGACCTTTACATTGTAAATGTACTACATATGGCCAAAAGTTTATGAACACCTGACCATCACCGCTATATGATCTTGCT
Source organism: Erpetoichthys calabaricus (assembly GCF_900747795.2). Classification (NCBI taxonomy): domain Eukaryota; kingdom Metazoa; phylum Chordata; class Cladistia; order Polypteriformes; family Polypteridae; genus Erpetoichthys; species Erpetoichthys calabaricus. The sequence continues at coordinate 13,403,807 of NC_041399.2, read as the reverse complement.
TGTTGGACATCCTACTCCAAAACCCCAGGCATTAATATGGAGCTGCCTGATTGCAGCTCTAACAGTAAATTAGTAAAATAAATTTGCAGCCATGTCCGGTTCTCCTGACGTAAATTGAGCAATTTACTCCACTCATATGCATACTGCAAGAATGAAGCTGCTTTTTGTTAACTGTAAGCAGTGACATTCCATTACTGGTTGATGTCATGATGAGACTTACAAGCTTCATTGCTCGGTGTCCTGGGTCAGCCTGTGATTGATTTATTTTGAGGCAAACTAGCTTTGGCAGACATGAGGTGTTGTAACATGGACCCTGGCTTGTTGTTAAGGATGGCTAAACCATCAGAGTTTCATATGACCTGCACTATTTATTGTAACAGCAATTACCTCATTACATTTGCCAAGTGATATAGGCAACCCACTCAGACAATGCTGCCAGACCCTCCAGAATGCCAAGGACAGAGAATAAAATACAAGCCCAATCTTGCACGCTCAGTTGCGAAGTTATGTCAGAGACTCTTGAGAGAAGGTGGCGGGTCTCATTGCATCAGGAGGGAGTTTTCTCTACAAGCCAATGACGTTCTACAGCATTGTGATTACATATGTATAATGTTGATTTGTGCAGTCCACATTTGGTTGTTTCAGAACAGCAACTAATATTTTCCCCACGCAGTTTCTGCAGATTTGTCAGCTGCACGTCCATGATGTGAATCTCCCATTCCACCACATCCCAAAGGTGTCCTCTTGGATTGAGATCCAATGATTGTGGCGGCCTTTTTAATACAATTAACTCACTGTCATGTTCAAGAAGCCAGTTTGAGATGATTTGAGTTTTGTGACATGGCGCATTATCCTTCTGGAAGAGGCCAACAGAAGATGGGGACACTGCAGTCATAAATGGATGGACATGGTCAGCAACAATACTCAAGTAGGTTGTGCCATTTAACACTAGAATTACCAGAGCCTACGAAAAAAACTTGTAGATCCGGCCCATCTTAAATCGCTTCTTAAATCAATTCACACCTCTCCGCCAGCGTCTTTTGTCCTCTAAATGTGCTGATAAAGACAAGCTGCCAGCAGCTGGCTATTCCATCCCCCCCTCCGACTCAGAATGTGCACGAACTTCTCCCAGCTCATGCCTTGATTGATTATCTGGGAGTGAAGTGGAGTTTTAGAGTGTAAATAATAGATCGTTATTTGGAACACAGGCATTTCATGTGTGTTCCGTTTCTACAGTAATCTGTGTAAACACATTGTTAAAAACAGAAACTTTTTCATATTTTAGTAATAAATGTTACAAAATGTAGGCATAAACTATAGAATGTGTGAAGCCTGAGTTCCAAAGATCAAATAAGCACTTTATATCCCTCACATGCTATTACAGCTTAAAGTCTGCAATTCGTAGACATCAGCAGGTGCTGAGGGTCTTCTCTGGTGATGTTCTGCTAAGCCTATAATGTAGCCATCTTCACCTCCTGTATGTTTTGCGGGGCTTGTCCCCTTAAGTTTTCTCTTCAGCACATGCTCAGTTGGATATAAATTGGGTCACTGGCTTTGCCATTCAAGAATGTTCCATTTTTTAGCTTTGATAAACTCCTGTGTTGCCTCAGCAGTGTGTTTGGCTCATTATCTTGTTGCTGTCTATTGAGTTTGTAGCCATTTACTATAACTTGAACATATCATATGCTTCTACACACCTCAGAATTCTGCCATCAGAAGTTCCATCATCAATGAAGAGAAGTGTGCCAGGACCTGTGACAGCCATACACGCCCAAGCCATAACAGCCCCAGCACCGCCATGTTTAACAGATGAGGTGGTCTGCTTTGGATCTTGGGCAGTTCCTTTGCGTCTCCACATTTTGCTCTTCCCATCACTCTGATCAGGTTCATCTTTGTCTTGTTTGCCCACAAGACCTTTTCCCCAGAATTCTGCAGGTTCTTTGAAGTCCTTTTTCACAAACTGTAATCTGGCCATCCTGTTTTTGTGGCTCACCAGTGGTGTTAATCTTGCAGTGTGTCCTCTGTATTTCTGTTCATGAAGTCTGCTGCTGATAGTCGTCTCTGACACACATACCCATCGGCCCCCTGAAGACTGTGTATGATCTGTCGGGCAGGTACCATAGTGAAGATTTTTCTGTTATCAGTAGTGGAGGTCTTCCTTGTCCTACCAGTCCCTTTGTGATTACAGAGCTCACCAGTGTGTTCTTTCTTCTTCATGATATTCCAGACAGTTGATTTTGGTCATCCTAAGGTGTTACTGATGTCTCCAATGGTTTTATTCTTGTCTTTCAGCCTCATGATGGCTTCTTAAACTTTCATTGGCACAGCTCTTGTCCTCATGTTGTACAATGGCAACTACAGACTCCAAAGGGTAGAAGACAGACGAGGTATCTTATGAAGCCATGAAACACACCTGAGGAATCACAAACACCTGAGTCGTCCCAAACTTTATGGGGGCCTGCAATGGGTGGACTGTGTAGAGAAAGTGTTGTCATTTCTACATGGCGTGACTGAAATGTCTGCAAATCTCCTTAAATGAAAGTCTGCAATGTGCACTTTATTCACAATGTCTGAATTGTATGATTTTTAATTTTAAACTGTGAAAAATATGTTTGTTCCAAACATTATGGAGGGTATTGTATCTATATATATAATTCACTAAAGTGCCACCAGAGCAAGCAAGACACCCATGGAAGCATGCAGGACAGAGCCACGCCCACCAACTCTAAGACCATTGGATACGACGACAACTCGCAGAGCCACGCCCACCAACTTGGACGCGACGACACAGAAAAAAACGGCGTCATTTATGTTTGTCTGTGCTACCTGCACCTCTGAGCCACGTTGACTGTTCATAGAGGCGTGTAAAACAGTTTACGAGGGGTATCCCATGGGATCCTTAAAACAATCCTTTAAAACTGAGGTTAAAACACAATGAAGGGAAGCAGTCTTTAACTCTTTTAGGGCTAATTTTGTTTTTTGTTTCTTTTATCCCAGGGCTGAATATTTTTCCAAAAACTAACATTTTTTAAAAAAGAACACAAAGCAATTGTTTAACATATCAAATCAACAAAAAATATTGACTTTTGACAAATGTTACTGTCTTACATGTTGTATGAGCCTGCATACTCTATGATTTTACATACATATCACATATATTTTACACAGCAAAGTCCTGCAAAGTCTGATCTCGCTCAAAGCAGCCAATTTCAGTCATTGCCACATTGCACTCCTTACAATACGTGTTGCTTTGGTGCCTATTTTTCAATTGTCTGTTGCTGCACTTTCTCACACATATTGTTAAAGTGTGTACTGTAAAGAGACAAGTCACGCATTTTCCATCGTGCCATGCCACTGCCACCAAGTTGCATGAAAACAGTATTGTCACCTCTTTTCATCTTCTGAAACTTTATGAACTTTATGTATGGCATTATAGCCTGGCTCACCCCATGGGATTTGCTTCTGTTTATTACAGAAGTGAATAAAACTTTTGCAGCAGCACGTACCTATCACCACGCTGCATAACCTGTCCAAAGCCACCAGGGGACAAAAACACGTTTGGACCAATGCTCCTGAAGTTATATCACCAGTTCTGTCCCACCTCTATTTGTAATGCCACAGCGCGCTTCATCTCGTCTTTTGTTGTGGGTTTCCACTTTGAAAAACGAGAAAATTCTCTGCCTACCTGTTTGTCTCGTCTGACAGTAGCTGAAAAAGCAGCATCAGGAGAGAGCAGCCTGAAGTACAGCAGTTGGTGATCTGTCATGTCCAACAGCAAGCCATGCCGTCTTGTAAACTCCAGTAGCCAGATCGGCTCTCAACGGATCAATGTCTGTGTATTTATCCCATGCAAACATTGCCGTAGATGCATCGGCTGCGCGAAGGCACTCAACTGGCAGCAGATCCGCTGGCGCGGCATTGGCTGGTGTCTGATCAGCTGATGCTGGCTTCTTACTCTCTTGCTCAATCTCCTGATCACTGCCAATAAAATCCGATTCTGAAAAATCAAGAGTCCGACTCCGCGATAATGCGCAAAACATCGTCTGCCGAGTGTTTTCTTTTCTGCACTTGCTTCGCTCCCTTTTCACATGTCGATGCCATCTTGCCATTGTTTACATTTCGCAACTCATGCACACGCAAGGTTTAGTTGCCAAGTCAACGAGTCTAGCATTCCTTCAAGCACAGAGGGAATGCCTGTGACGTGACAGTGAGATTTGTCGCCATTAACAGCTGATTGTCGCCCTCTATCCCTGGATGTCGACTTTTGTCGACATTCGCCTTCAACCCCTCCTGTCGACAAAAGTCGACATCCGCCCTAAAAGAGTTAAAAACCAATAAGCCCTGTGCCTCTTTTTCATTAGCGTCTCACCTGCTTCACCGATGCAGGCCCTGCAACAGTCGAGACGCTCTCTCAGCAGCTGACCTTCTCTGTGCCTGACTCCACTACTGTCAGTAGCCTGATTAAAATTGGCCTTTTCAAGGGGAGCTATGGACCCGCTATACCACAGGAACACATTGCTTTCGAGCCTGAATACTGAATAATCAATAGCTGCAACTACTTTGCCCGCTCCAACTCCTCACCTGAGTCAGTTTCGTCCGTGTTCAGCAGTGTTTCCCAAACTCAGTCCTGGTGAACCCCTGTGGCTGCAGGGTTTTGTTCCAACCGGATTCCTAATCATTACTGCCGGTGAAACTCATCCGGGATAAGTCGGTTTTTCAAACGCAGCCATGTAGCAGATTAGTCTACCTGGATGTAATAATCCGAGATGAATGTGCGCCCCCGCGCTGAGTGAAAAGCCAATGTATATTGAGTCTAGAAAACATGAACAGCAAGTCTTTGATATGCTGCAACAAAATGATGAAAGAACGGGCGCATTTTTTTCACACAAGTTGTGTGTGTGGGTGGGTGTGTTATTTGGGGTTGTTAGTTAGTTAATTAGTTACTCGAAGGATTTCAAGATTTAATATGCACAAGCGGTAACACTGCAAAAAGCAGCCCAAACCAGAAAAGACGGCTGGCAAAAAGTGGCCGACAAATTAAATGCGTGTGCATTGTACTTACTGAAAGTAGTGTTACGAATTTTGCAAATGTGCATTTTTTCCCCTCCTTTTAGACAACTGTGTCTTTCCGGAAGTGTTCAGCCATCAATAAATAATTATGCGGTGTATGCCTGCAGGAACACGTGCAGCGAGCGAGTGAGCGACACACACACACATACAGGCACGCGCGCGCGAGAGAGAGAGAGAGAGCGCTGGACACATAAGAGTAATAATACTTTGTTACATTGATATAGCGGTGCTCTCAGTATTCAAAGCGCTATCCACACAGGGAGGAACCTGGAAGCAAACCCACAATCTTCCACAGTCTCCTTACTGCAAAGCAGCAGCACTACTACAGCGCCACAAAGGCAGTTAAAGAATGTACCCGGGCTCGATTTTGTTTTCACTTCTGTTTACAGCGATCGGGTCGTAGATAGCATTGTTGCAATGTTACTTTTCTTGGTGGCTTATTACATTATGGATGTTTCACATGTTCATTTTTTCCCCTGTGCTTAAAAGACATTAAAAAAGTGTTTCTCAACTGTGACTCCAGAACATCTCAGTATGCAAGCTATATTAAGCGTTAACAATGAAGACTCGCTACACCTTAATCTACAAGTACTGACACTTATCCCTACCGACCACCAGCGTGGCCTTCTTCGTCACAGATGATCCCGCTTTTAGTCACGGACAATTATATGTTGCTCTCTCCAGAGGTCTATCTTTCATTCACTCACAGTCGTATCCTCAAACCCACGCCATTTGGACAACTGTCGTTCAGGAAGTGTTCACCCATCAATACATAATTATGCGGTGTATGCTACGCCGTGGGTTGGCTAGTTTGACTTAATTTGCTAATTTGCTAACTCTTATGTTTTTATGTGTATGGGCTTGGTTTCAGTATTACTTTTTATTTGAATTTATTTCTTTTACATTTTCTACTAAGGAATGTTCTTGACAGGTTCATATTTGAAATCTTCATTAAATATGATAAAAGCAAATGAGCAAAGACCTTTGAAACCTCCTTCAAAACATTTTTTTTCCATTACTTGACAGGAACACGTTTCTAATAGTCAACACTATTTGGAAATGACATGGCGTTCTTTGCATCAGTGGGTGGAAATGGTTAAGGGGTAGTCTGAGAAGTGAGAGCAAAGTCAAACCAAACGACAAATGATATTTCAAAGCTAAATATCTGGTAATTTTTTTTCAAAGCCTTGTAAAAAATACCCACATTTGACATTTTTGTTATTATCTTGGCAATTTCATTCCATCCTGTGACTTTTACTGAAGCTTTTTGTATCTCCAAACCAAGTATCTATAGGGCACTCACAGAGAATTCAGACCCCTACACTTTTTTCATATTTTGTGGTGTTGCAGCCTTGTGCTAAAATCATTAAATTAATTTTTCCTTCACCAAACGACACTCAATACCTCAGACTGACAAAGCAAGAACGGGATTTGTGTTAGGAATTTTCACAGATGTATTAAAAATGAGAAACTGAAGCATCAAATTGGTACAAGCATTCAGTACTTTGTTGAAGCCTCTGTGTCAGTGATTACAGTGTGGAGTCTTCTTGAGTTTGACTCAACAAGCTTTGTCCATCTGGAGTTGAGAATTTCTGCCATTCATTTCTACAGAGCCTCTCATGCTCTGTCAGGTGGGATGGACACCATCAGTGGTCAGCTGTGTTCAGGTTTCGCTGGAAATGTTCTCTTGGGTTCAAGTCCGGGGTGTGGCTGGGACACTCAAGAACATTCACTGATGTGACTCTAAGCCACTGCTGTGTTGTCTTTGCTTTGTGCTTATGGTCCTTGTGCTGTTAGGAGGCAAACCTTCGTTCCAGTCAGAGGTCCGCAGCACTCTGGAGAAGGTTTTCATTAAGGAGATCTCTGTACTTTGCTCTCTTTAGCTTTTCCTCAATCCTGTCTAGTTTTCCCCATCCCTGGCCTTGAAAAACAAGCCCATAGCGTGATGCTGCCACCACCATGCTTCACCATTGGAATGTAGTATTGCACAGGTGATGATCAGTGCCTGGTTTCCTCCAGACATGACACTATGTTTTATTTCATCAGACCAGAAAATTTTGTTTCTCACAGTCTGAAAATCCTTCGGGTGCCTTTTACTAAACTCCAATGGAGTTCCATGTGTGTTTTAATGAGGAGAGGCTTCTGCTTGGCAACTCTATCATAAAGCCCAGATCGGTAGAGTGTTGTATTGCTTATTGTCCTTCCAGAAGCTCTTGGTCACCTCTCTTATCCTTTTACTCTGATTGCACAATTTGCCGGGGTGGCCAGTCCCAGGAAAAGTGCAGTTATTCCAGACTTCTTCCATTGAAGAATTTGAAAGAGGACTGTACTCTAGGAAACCTTCAATGCTGTAGAAATTGTTTGTACCATTACACAGATCTGGGCATCAACACAATGATATCCATAGCACCTACAGGAAACCTCATGAGATTGGTTTTTGTTCAGATACGCATTGTCAGGCACCTTCTACTATAGATAGATAGAGAGATAGATAGATAGATAGATAGATAGATAGATAGATAGATAGATAGATAGATAGATAGATAGATAGATAGATAGATAGATAGATAGATAAAAATGTACAGAAGCTCATTAAGTAAATGCATATATACACATATAAATACACACACTATGGTTTGAATATACAGCAGAATGACAAAAAAGGAAGAAATTTTTTAAGAAAGAAAATGTGTGACTTGGCAGTCCCAGTGAGGTGTTGTACAGGCATTTTGCTGTTGGTATAAAGGACCCCCAATCGTGTTTTTTGACCCACTTCTGCTGAATAATTTGTTGGCTGAAAGTCCTCAGTGTTGGTGTGTCAGAGAGAGGATGTACTGCATCATAATGACACTCAGTTTTGTCTTCATTCTGTCCACCTCTACTCAAAAGTGTGTCCTATTACTGAGCTTGCCTTTTAATCAGCTTATAGATTTGGTGGACGTCTCTTGAAGTAATGTTACCAGGTCAGTCCAGCAAACCACATCATAGAAAATCACACTGGCCATCACAGATTTGTAGAAGATGTGAAGGATGTCACTGCCCACATTAAAGGAACACCCTTTCTCCTACAGCTCCTCTGTGTCCTGAGACCAGTCAAACTGTCATTAATGTGGACCACCTCTACGTCACCTCCTTGAGCAGTGACAGGACATGGAGGCTTTTTGGTACAGCAAAAGTCAATAAGCAGTTCCTTGGTTTTGCAGATGTTAAGTTGCGCAATTCTCTTTGCACCAAGAAAGAAACTTCTCAAGCTGAGTCCTGTCTGATGTCTCACCCCATTTATCAATACACCCCCATAAGTGTAGAATCATCTGAGAATTTAAGCGAATGTGACTTGACCTGCTGTTATATTTATACTCTGAGATGCACAGAGTAAAGATTAAAGCAGACAGGCCTGTTCCTTGTGGTGCTCCAGTGTTGGTCACACAGTCCTTCACTCTGACAAACTGCAGTCTGCCCAACAGATAGTCCATTATCCAGGACACCTTCGGCTCATCCACCTGCATATTTCTGAGCTGACCCCTTAACAGAGATGGCTGGATGGTACTGAAGGCACTGGAGAAAATAAAAAAAAAAACAGAATCCTCACAGTGTTGCCAGCTTTGTACAACCTTGTTTAACAGAAAAATAAATTCATCCTCCACTCCAATCTTTGATAGGCAAACTGCAGTGGGTCCAGATGGTCCACCACAAAAGGACTCATATACCAGAACTAACCTCTCAAAGGTCTTCATGATATGAGACCTAAGGGACTCTGGTCTGTAGTCTTTAGGTGAAGAGGCTTTCTTTGGAACATCAATGATACAGAATATTTTTCCACATCAGCAGCACTTTCTGGATCCATAGGGACAGACTTAACAGGTGATAGAGGACACCACAAAGTAGGTCAGCAAAGGCATTAAGAGCTCAAGGACTGACTACAACTAGTCCCAAGGTTTTCATTTGTGTAGCTTCCTCAGTTGTGTCCTTACTTGGTCTTCAGTTATGGACATTGATAATCAGAGGTGGATCCATCACTGGCCATTTCAGTTGACGTGGTAGGAGATGTTGATTGTAGTGGAGATGGTGTGGGGAGACTGGTCATTGGAAGAAAGAGGCAGTGAGAGGCTAAATCTGTTAAAAAATGTGTCTGGCTTTATTAAACTTTAGTTATATTTTCTTTCTTTCTTTCTTTCTTTCTTTCTTTCTTTCTTTCTTTCTTTCTTTCTTTTATATGTGTCAATCCTTTCCTGTTCTTTTCTGGGGATTTATTACTTGCTATAATAACCGTGCAACCATAAAAGAACATTAAAGTGGGAAAATAGGAGGTATACGAGAAAGACCGAAAAAACTGCAAGGAGTTCACCCTTCCTTCGTCTCTCTGAACCAGTCTTGTGTCATCAAAAGATTTTTTATATAATAGAGACATTTAAATAAGTAGTCTGGGTATCTGAAAAAAATGTCCCCATAATGTTCATTTTGGTGACATAAGATATGTAAAATTGACTTCCTAGAGTAAGAAAATTACAGAAATTATGAAATAGAAGAGATTAAAAAACTGTCATTACCACTAAATTGCAACTAAATTTGTTATGACATCTCATAAGAGTAGCAAAGAAATCAAGATGTCAAAAGTGAACAAATAAGAGAGAAAATAAATTTGTTGCGTAAAATCATTAATGAATGAATTATTGTTTAAAACAAGATAAAAAGTGGTCTTCTTGTTAATCATTATCTAGATCTTGAAGGCTCAAGTGGGCTGTTACCTAATGATGCCGCACATGTGTTTGGAGCTTCCATGTCAACAAACTCGTCCACTTGACTGATGTGGTATGAATCGGCTTGAAATGTGTGGGCACATTTTTCAACTTCCTTCATTTTTTCCATGAAAGCCTTAAAAATCACAGGGAATAAATATCATTTTTCACAAGAAATGACTGAATCTTACTACCATCTGACAGAATGAGGAGATCGTTTCTCTCCCAAACTATGCGACTCTTCAATTCCGTCCGGAAGGGTAAACGTTAACATTATTCAAAGTTATTGCCTGTTTTTACCTACATTTTTATTACTCTTTAATTTAATATTGTTTTTTTTGTATCAGTATGCTGCTGCTGAAGTATGTGAATTTTCCCTTGGGATTAATAAAGTATCTATCTATCTATCTATCTATCTATCTACTACTATCTATCTATCTATCTATCTATCTATCTATCTATCTATCTATCTATCTATCTATCTATCTATCTACAGGGTGACACAGAATAACGGGAATTTTTGAAATGCGTATTGGTAGCCATTAGCAGGTGGTAACACTGCGGGTTAGTGACATTTAGCAAGTAAACACTCCGCCATTTTAGTAATCATGGATCAGTGGAACGGGCAACAGCGTGCGTTAGCCATAAAAATGTTTTATAAAAACAATGATAGTTTGGAAGCTGCGCAGAGGGAGTTTCAACGTTTTTATAATTTAGGACGTCATGGTGTCGTTCCGTCAAAACACACGATAAAAGGTTGGATTAATAAGTTTGAAAAGACTGGATCTGCCCTAAAGAAAAAACCTGGTTTCAACAGGATGGAGCGACATTACACACTGCACGGCAATCAATGGAAGTTGTGCGAGAATCGTTCGGTAACCGTGTGATCTCAAGATTCGGTAACATTCCCTGGCCCCGTAGATCACCAGATTTATCCGTTTGTGATTTTTTCTTGTGGGGCTACCTCAAGAGTAAAGTGTACACGACTCGACCAAGAACCCTGGATGAGTTAAAACAGAGAATTTGGGATGAAATTCACAGTATCCCAGCTGAGATGTTACAGCGGTCAATGAAGAATCTCAACAGCAGATTTCAAGAATGTATTCGTACAGGAGGACGCCATCTAAAAGACGTAATTTTTAAAAAATGATAAATTCTATCAATTTTTCGTAAATGGCAAATTTTAAGGTTTCAATTACTATGAATAAAATGTATTTCTTTTATCACTTCTAGTTTTATTGGATTGTAAAAAAGTTCCCATTTTTTTGTGTCACCCTGTATCTATCTATCTTGATTCATGTGAGATTTCTTTAGAAGGCTTTGTTATCTTTACTGAGATGCGAACACATAGACTGTAAAAAGTTACTGGCATGAATGTTTCAGACGGGGCTAAAATGAGAGAGATTTCCTCCAATGATGATTGCTTTAACACACTTGCTGGTGTGAAGCGAATCCATATGCATAGGAGGTCAGTTCTGGAAAGCACCTAAAGCTTTTTTGTTTTTGCACTTCACATTGCATTTTGACTTCTCTGTTTTGTTAAACATTAGTTAAATCTTGATAGATAAATTCAGAAGTTCCCCCTTTCAAACTGTGACATACGAAAGAGGGCGTCTCGAGTCTCTTTATTTTTCGGTACAGGGTTTACTTTTATGTTTTTTTCCCATAGGCATACTGATGGAACAGCTGTTGGATTTGACATAATCTTATTAAGAGATCTTATGAGTCCCATGTGAATGGGCTGAAAAGTACAAATTACTCTGGGGAGTGATTTTCTGTATTGCTCATATGCCTTAAGAGTGCGATATATTTTGGAAAGCACAAACAAACGTAATATGATTTTTATTATCGTTTTAAGAATTATGATCAATAATTTTATAAGCCGTAGGCAATACACATAAATTTACACAAGCAGAGAGGTTAAATTCTCCTTCTAAGGTTTTAATCAGTAAACCAAATTTCTTTCCTGCACTATTTTTCTTGTATTTTTAGCATTAAGTCTCAAAAAGGTGAATGTATATTCCTGAAAAAGTAAGGAATTGTTACAACGATACAAAATTCATCTCAAATACAGACTTCTTGTTGTGTGTACATAGTACCATGAACTTCTTACACAATGTGACGTGACGTAACGTGAAATCAACGACATAGACAAAAAAAGGCGATGAGCATAACACCATACATTGAATACAATATTTATATTATAATAGACAGCGAACATGGGCAGGAGTCCTGGTTGGGATGGTTCAAGGTTCTTTCCAGGCCTGGATGCCAAGCTAGTAAACAGATAACAGGAAAGGCAAGGCAGAAGGTACCAACACCACAGCAGATATGCTGACATCTCGGAGGGGCTAGAGCAAAGATATTTACCCAACTTGGAGGCTAGTAAACTAGAAGGGCAGAGGGAGGCAAACTGTTTGGTTTCTTTGCTCCCCCAATAGATGTCAGCATCCCTGGGCTACAGTACCCATATGGGCACTCACAGAGCATGCTGGGAATTGAAGTCCCATGCGGCAGCCCATAGGGTGCTGCAGGGATTCATGATCCCTACATTGTGAGCGTTTCGCCTGACGCAGAAGAGCTTCCTATGGGCAGTGGCCTGGAACCGGAAGTCTCTGCTACACTCATGTGGATTCAGAGTCAGGAGAGGAACTGGACAACATTCGCCTGGGAGGAGTGGAGGAGAGGGAAGAGGAAGATTTATTTTATCGTGCTGTGTTGTGCTGACTTACACTCACAAAAGAGGAAGTCTGTTAAATAAAAATACATGGTTTGAACCAGGGACAGTGTTTGGGCAATTGTGTCTGGGGCCTTGGGTTCTATGGCACCCCCTTGTGGACACGATTTACAAGTATATTGTAATAAGCAAAAAAAAAAAAAGCTGGTGAGGGGTTGGGGATCAGCAGGAACCCCATTTAACATGGCAAAGATGGAAAAGGAGAAAAGGCAAAGTCCAATAAATAAAACGGGTAATATGGCCATTGGGTTTCCTGTGCTTCCTCTTCCTAGATTACTGTGTACCAAAACTTTCCACACCCAGGAGTTTATATCCCTTAAAGATACGTTTTGTACGTTACCGAAACAAGAGGTCAAGGAGTGCCTACATGAGACACAAGGGGTGTATTTTATTTAAATATTCAGTATGGGACCTACATGCTTTATGTGGGCTTCACATACATTTATAACACCACTGTGAGTGTGGGACATTACTGACACTTGTGTTAGTAAATGAAAAGACAAAGGGGAGTACAGTTTAACAAAGTAGTAAATGCTTTTTAGAAAATTAGAACAATCTTGACAAGAACAGGCCATTCAGCCCAACAAAGCTCACCAGTCCTATCCACTTAACTCTTTAGAGTTGTGAAAGTCCCTAAAGTCTTACTGTCTACCACACTACTTGGTCGCTTATTCCAAGAGTCTATGGTTCTCTGTGTAAAGAAAAACTTCTTAACGTTTGTGTGAAATTTACCCTTAATTAGTTTCCACCTGTGTCCCCGTGTTCTTGATGAACTCATTTTAAAATAACTGTCTCGATCCACTGGACTAATTCTCTTCATAATTTTAAACACTTTAGTCAGGTCTTCTCTTAATCTCCTTTTGTTTAAACTGTAAAGGCTCAGCTCTTTTAATCTTTCCTCATAATGCATCCCCTGTAGCCCTGGAATCAGCCTAGTCGCTCTTCTCTGGACTTTTTCTAGTGTTGCTTTGTCCTTTTTGTATCCTGGAGACCAAAACTGCACTCAGGACTCCAGATGAGGCCTCACCAGTGCATTATAAAGCTTGAGCAGAACCTCCTGTGACTTGTACTTCACATATCAGGGTGCTATATAACCTAACATAATGTTTGCCTTAATGGCCTCTAAACACTGTTTGGAAGTTGATAGCTTAAGAGTCCACTATGACTCCTAAACTAAATCCTTCTCATAAAGTGTACTCTCAATTTTCAGACAACAACAACAACAACATTTATTTATATAGCACATTTTCATACAAAAAAGTAGCTCAAAGTGCTTTACATAGTAAAAAAAAGAAAAATAAAGGACAAAATAAGAAATTAAAATAAAACAACATTAGTTAAAATAGAATAAGAGTAAGGTCCGATGGCCATGGAGGACAGAGTACACATTGTATATTCAAAATTCCCATTTTTACTTCATCCATCCATCCATTTTCCAACCCGCTGAATCCAAACACAGGGTCACGGGGGTCTGCTGGAGCCAATCCCTTACTTCCTATGTGTAATACTTTACATTTACTGACATTAAATTTCACCTTCCACAAATCTGCCCAAGCCTGTCTGCTGTCCAAGTCCTTCTGTAGTGATATAACGGATTCCAAATTATCTGCTAATCCACCTATCTTGGTATCATCTGCAGACTTAACCAGCTTGTTATTTATATTCCTATCTAAATCATTTATATTTATTAAAAATAGCAGCAGCCCCAGCTCTGACCCCTGCTGGACACCACTCTTAACATCGGCCAATTTTGAAGAGGTTCCCCTGACCATCACCCTCTGCTTCCTGTGTCTGAGCTAATTCTGCACCCATCTACAAACATCACCCTGAACTCCCACTTCTTTTAGTTTGATGCCCAACCTCTCGTGTGGCACCTTGTCAACTGTTAACAGCATGTAGGGCAGAACACCAATCCTATCCACTTCATGTTTTAAAAATAATATCAAGTTAAGTTTTAATTGTTCCTAAAGTTCTACTGTCCACCACCCTACTTGATCACTTATTCCATGTGTCTGGGATTGAGGTACTTTGAGACTCATTAAAGTCCAATGCAGTTTTGGTGCTTCTGCAGCACAACAATCAGCACATATGCGTGAGGTGTGCTGCACAAAGACATCCAATGCTCAGAGTGATCCACTTTTATGCATGTTGAAAGTCCAGAAAATTACCATTTTACTCTTCAAGGTGTTGGTCTTTCATTTCGCCAGGCTGCCCTTTTGCAATGGCAAGTTTCATCTACGCTTGTTTAACCATTCCCGTTTTTACTGTTACTAAGGACACTTCAAGTAAAACAAAAATAAAATTAGTAAAAGTCACAGCTCTATGCCACACTTTTTATCCATAAAAACATCTTAACAATTTTAACAAACTCAGAACAAAAGTAAAAAATATAACTAAAGCCCATTTTAACATTCTTGCCATGAAATTACTGTCGTTAATCCTTTTGAACACCTTAAAGCACAAAAACATTTCATCAGAAAATGACATTCCTCTACAAGTACTCACGGTGATCTTTGCTCTATAAACTTTAATGAACTTCTGAAGGTTTCCATTCCTACAAGTGAAGATAAAGCTGTAGGGCGGTCCCTCGATGATGACATCAAGATAGCCACTCTGTTTTTAAGGGCTACCATGCTTGAAAAATGCTTAGGTGTGAATGGGTCCCTAAACTCATTTTGATGTTATTAGGAATTGGGATCAACAGGCTTTGTTGGGCTGAATAGCCTGCTGCTTGTTAAAATTGTTCTAATTATTATTATTAGTTGTAAGAGGAATTTGTGTTTTGAGTGGACCAAGTGGAGGTAATTACCCACCAGTCTGGGGGTGGCGGGATGCTCTAAACCTATTTCTGTTATCTCTGCAGACCAAATACGTGAAAACCTGCCTCATTTAACGTCACTTCCTGTTCCAGCGCCCAGACTGGCATCACTTCCTGTTCCTGTCAAATGACATTACTTCCGGTTCACAGCGTATAAAACCTCCATCTTTTCAAACCAGTTCAGTTCAATCTGGGAACTCAACCAAAGAGCATCCTCTGTTTTTAAGGGCTACCATGCTTGAAAACTCATTTTGATGTTATTAGGAATTGGGATCGACGGGCTTCGTTGGGCTGAATAGCCTGCTCTTGTTAAAATTGTTCTAATTATTATTATTAGTTGTAAGAGGAATTTCTGTTTTTTTTTTCTCATACATGTTTAAAAACTTCATTATTTGCCACCAAACTGAGACACCAAGAAACAAAAGAGCCTGATAGGCACCTCCATTCATCAAAAGCGTAAAATGAAGGGTAACACAAAGTGGCTCAGGTGTTTGAATTCCACATTACACACTGGAGTGTGTGTGTTCACCCTTGCATTTTACACCACATTAGCATATTTATTATATTCCTTACAGACATCTGTGACCTAAATAGATTTCTGATGGATTTAAAATTTTAAATTATGCCACAAACACAGCAACATAAATATGGTTTACCAAGCTGGTCTTGGTATTTTTGCTTTTCTTTTCTTTTTTTTCTTTTCTTAAGCATTTGCGTCTTGGAAGACAGAAAGATGGATTTGCTTGAAATATCAAAGCTATATTTTCTTGAAATATCAAGCTATATTGAAAACTGTTGAAAATCTTGTAAGTAATTCAGGCATACCCAGAAGTAATGTGCTACTTTGTAGTAAATGTCAACATAGCTAAGATTTAATTAAATATTGATATTCTCATTTAAGGCTCAACATTTAAGTTTGCTACTTTTATCTAACACTTTGTGTATACTTTAGCCAGGGTTTAAGAAGAGAGATTTTGTGAAATATTTAGTACATCAATGGAATGATAGTAAGAATCAGCATTAGAAATTCCTATACTGCATTACTAGTGTGAAAGAAACAGCCGGACACACAATGAAGGTTTGGGGCAGCCACCCGTATAGTTTCCCTGGCTGTAAAAGGCTTTAAAATAAAAGTAAAATGTGTACTGGTTAGAGTCCAAAACAGAACTGTTTAAGTATGGAGGATGAGGGGTTTTTATAGCTGGTTCACAGGAAGTGACGTCTTCGGGGGCCGGAACAAGAAGGATTTCTTGTGTTTGGTCTGCGGAGAGAAAAGAGAGCGGCTCAGTGCACCCACCACCGCCTGGCATGGCGTGGAATTGTCATTTCCTGGTCCCTTTGGTGGACTCCCATGCACACGTGTGTGACACTAGCAAATTGCACTTGTGAATATTTCACAAGAATAAAAGCGTTACAGTAATCCCTCCTCCATCGCGAGGGTTGCGTTCCAGAACCCCCCGCGAAAGGTGAAAATCCGCGAAGTAGAAACCATATGTTCATATGGTTATTTTTATATATTTTAAGCCCTTATAAACTCCCCCACACTATTATAAACATTTCACGCACAATTATACAGCATAAACCCTTTGTATTCTCTTAGATATTAGGTAAGATTCGTTGAAATTATGTATGTGAACACAGTTTATATACAGTAAAACCTAAATATTATTTTAAAGATATCAAGCGTCTCCGATATCACATATGTTACAGCCATTACGACAGACAGGCCACCAGCAATAAATACGTACAATGCAAGAAAAAATGTATACAGTAAAATGTGTGTACAGTGACACTAAACTATGTACATGTAATAAGTACTGTACGTAGATAATTAATTATGGTTACTCACCAACAATGACACGACGACTTGTCCGATAACGATGAGTTTAATTTTACTGCACAACAAAGGATAGCGTTACAGCTCTTCTAAAGGAGCCTCTTCAGGTGACTGTGTAGCACCGCCGTCATTCTTCTTCCAGCACTCTTCAATCCAAATCTCTAAAGCAGATTCCATCCAGACTACTGCCTTATCATGTCCACTTGCAACTCGTTTTGCGCCCTGGTTAAAGGACACTGCGGCCGTAGATCTTATATGCTTTTCCTCCTTTTTAAATAAAAAGAATCGTGGACTCGTTGATGCCGTAATGGTGTCCTGCAGCGGTGTAGCTGTTCCCTTCCTTCAACATATCCAAAACTTTTACCTTTTCTGCAATCATTTGCATCTTCTGTTGGCGCTTGGACACGGCCCCTGAAGCAGTAGCAGGAGCACGTTAATGCTGAATGAGTGAGATGAGACTTCCTGGTTAATGCAGCACTCCGTTGCTGAGCCAATCAGCAGCACACAGGAACTTAACTGCGTGCTCTGATTGGGTAGCTTCTCAGCCATCCGCCAATAGCATCTCTTGTATGAAATCAACTGGGCAAACCAACTGAGGAAGCAAGTACCAGATGTAAAAAGACCCATTGTCCGCAGAAACCCGCGAAGCAGCGAAAAATCCACATTATATATTTAGATATGCTTACATATAAAATCTGCAATAGAGTGAAGCCACGAAAGTCGAAGTGCAATATAGCAAGGGATTACTGTAATGAAATGATGATGAGGGAGAGAAGAACATCACATGTTACAGTAAGAGAGCAGATTATTTTAATAAGTAGTGGCTTGTGAGAGGACTCGATATTACAATAGTCACATGATTAATATGGGATGTTATTATAGTCACTTACAAAAGCATAAACATTTACAATACAAAGTGTAACATGAACAGGTTAACAGAACATATTGGATAAGAAGGGAAACGCAGGGCACATGTAAGTCAGTATGTATGAATTGTGGCCCTCAGGTAATGTAGTATAATGACATCTATAATAATTGTCGGAAAACGCAATTTGTTGCATAAACGTTATTGGCCGCAAAAATATTCAGCAAGTATCTGTATGTTTAGCCCGGGTTTCAATGTAACTGGCTTTGGGTAAAAACAGGGCCTGGCAAATAAACTCTGACATTATTAAATGTTTGTCCATGTGACTTGGTGATAGTCATACAATATGCTAAACGAACAGGGAATTGCCTATGCCATAATATAAAGGGAATATCTTGTTCTGAGTTGTCAGTGTTATGGGATCCCTGTAGTTTTTCCATCGTAATGTTTCTTGTTGTCTGGCAGTTTGCCGCTACTCTTCAGAAACGTTGTGTGTGTAATTCATTTTTCGTTCATCGTCCAGGTGTAAGACTTGTTGCCGCTGATCTTCAGATAATGTCGCTCTGTGGTTTGTAATACATTGTATCTTGCCAGTGCTGGTTGGTCTGGTGTGATGTCGATTTTTCTGCTTCTGTTGGTTGATAGGAGTATGTAGGTCGGCGAGACTGTATCTGTTGGTCGCCCCTAGGCTGTATGTGTTCATTTTATTGGAAGGCGTATGTTGAAATGAAGGAGAAAGGAGGTGGAAAATGGTAGTGTCATAATGCAGTTTCGGTTAGTAACAAACTATGCACCGAAAAAACAGTCAAATACCACAGATGATAATTGGTCGCATTGAAGAATTGAAGCCTTGAGGATAAGCCTAAGACCAAAACTCTGCCAGGAGCACGGATTCCTCGCTATTGTTGTGGATGGATATAGAAGTTGTGGTAACCGTTGTTTATATCGAGCATGGATGGACACAAGCGAAATAATATAAGGATATAATTCAAGGGTTTTTAAAAACACTTTGGTTCGCCAAATATTACGACATTGTGTTTGTTAACTGAGCCCTCCTAAAGAAACCTAAATGATACTTATGCAATAACTTCACTTTTGCCTGTGTCCCACACGTGCGACTAGGAGTGAGCTAAGTGGGCCAAGTGGAGGTAATTACCCATCAGATCGGGGGTGGCGGGGTGCTCTAAACCTATTTCTGTTATCTCTGCAGACCAAATACGGGAAAACCTGCCTGATTTAACGTCACTTCCTGTTCCGGCGCCCAGACTGACGTCTCTTCCTGTTCCAGTCAGATGACATCACTTCCAGTTCACAGGATATAAATCCTCCACCTTTTCAGACCAGTTCAGTCCAATCTGGGAACTCAACCAAAGAGCATCCTCTTGTTTTCTTTAAACCTTTTGCAGCCAGGGACAATATACGGGTGGCTGCCCCAAACCTTTCCAGTGTGTTGAGACTCATTCTTTCACACTTGTTATGCTTCCTCCTGGAGTATAGGCTGTCAACAAGAGTTCTCCAGACACCTCTGTCTTGGTCTGTCTTCTCCAACTGGTTCCAAGTGAATCAAATTTTCTTGATGTCTTCCACAAGGTCCCAGCGCCAGGTGTTTTTTTGGTCAACCTCTATTCCTTTTATCCTTGAGGGTTCCACTTTAGGGCTTGCCTAGTGATGTTGGGTTACAGGTTTGCGGAGAATATGTCCCAATCAGCTCCATCTTCTCTTCTGCAGGAAACTGCTTTGTTTTCTTCCTGAGGTCGTCATTGTTGATGGTGTCAGGCCAGCGTATCTGGAGGATCCTCCTTAGGAAATCTTTGATGAAGACTTGCATTTTCACGACTGTTTTCACAGTTGTTCTCCGAGACTCTGCTCCTCAAAGTAGGACTGTCTTGACGTCCCACAGGAAAATTTTACGGCTCAAAAGTTGATCTTTGGTGGCTCGTGAGACTTCACAGAGATTCTCATTTATGCTTCATTTAAAAATCGACTTTGTCACAGATGTTTCTCCTAAAATTAGGATTAAACAGCAGATACTCAAAGTAGACATGTGATATAAATGAGTTAAGAAAATCAACATTGAGAGCTTGTTTTGAAAAGCATGGTATAGTTGGTGAGATCTCTTTCTTGTCTTGTTTTAGTCTCTTTCAAGACTTCATACTTTTTATTTATAATTGGACTGATCCCTTTATGCAGGTGACTTACAATGTTTGAGATATGATCAGTTACATTTCTTTTGTTTTTCCAATTGGAGCACAGGCTGATGATGTAACTTACTCGTGGTCACACAGTGGTGTCAGAAGTGGGATTGGAACACACAGCCTCAGGGTTTGAAGTCTAGAGTCTTAACCACTATGCCATACTGCCTGCCTTTTTGTTTTTAAATGAGTGTGTGTGTATTTGGAGCACAGGAATCTAAATTAGAGCAACTAATAATATTATGTAGAAACACGGACCACAAACAGCTCTCCATACATTTCACCAGATATTACTGAGCACACATATCAAATACTTTGAAATTGAAAAAAAAAAAAGGTCAAGACATTGCTTGAAAAATTTAAGCCCATTGTGTGACTTTGCTAAGATTTCCGCTGACTCTCAGGAGGAGACCCTTATGACAATTTCAGGGTATTTTTTTTCTCAGGAGAAACATCTGAGAAACAGGAGACAAAAGACAAGGTTTCCATTTTATTTTGTTCTGATCTCATTGTTGTCTTGGAGAAACCAAAAAGATATTAAAGAGATCTTTTTTTGGCTCTGTGCCGTGCCTTCCCCCACCTTAACCTATTGTTTATGGGGGAGGAGTGAAAGCTCTAGATTCGTCAAAAATTTCGATATCCGGTTTTCGACCGTTTTAGGGTCTCTTGATACCAAAAACATTGATATCTCGATGATGGGTGTGTGTCTGTCTGTGTGTCACTGTTTCTTGAGGACAGTCTAGAGCTAAAACTGCTGGGCGGAAAAATACCAAACTCGACACTTAAGCCTGTTATGAGATAACGATGTGCTGATTAGTTTTTGTGACAAATTGTGCAAGAGAAAGAGGCGCAGTAGAGGAACCCTCAAATACTGTAATTCTGCGATTAATTATGAATTCTTTTCATCCTATCGTAATAACCTATTTTATGATCAGAAAGATCAGCGTCAGAGCTGTAAATGATTACTGAAATGCTATAGAATAGTTTGAGTAACTTGATTCCTAAAGCACAAAGCCTACTGATGCTCACTTCTGAATTTTTTTATTTTTCATTCCTACAGGGTTGGTGTTCAATAGCCTGAGTTTGGTGTGCACTGACAGTTCCTTGAAACTTCAGATGTTTTTTAGTTGTACATCAGCATTCGTTCGTACCTACATTGATGGATTGAAGGCCTGTAGTCCACATGACCATCATCATCAAATTCTTCCATGTGAAACCTGAATGCCACGAGGACTGACTGAGGTCATTTATGTCAGGTAGAATGCCTAGAGCGGGCTGGGTGGTCTCATTGCCTCAGAACACCTGCAGAATTTATTTTTTCTCCAGCCCTCAGAAATTTTTTTGTTTTTTCTGTCCTCCCTGGCCATCGGTCCTTACTTTTATTCTATGTTAAATAAAATTAGGCAATACTAATTTTTATATCTTGTCTCTTTTCTCTTTCTTCATCCTGTAAAGCACTTTGAGCTACATTATTTGTATGAAATTGTGCTATAGAAATAAATGTTGTTGTTGCTTGTTGATAACACTGCCCAGATAGGTAAAGGCCTCCACCTCCTCTAACCCCTCACTCTCCAACGTAATTGGATTAGAGCCGTTTGTGTTTGCTTTGAGGATTTTGCTCTTTCCTTTGTGTATGTTGAGCCCAGTTTGAGCAGAGGTGGCTGTCATGTTGTTTGTATTTTCCTGCATCTGCTGCTCTGTGTGTTACTGTAGGGCCATAGTCAAGGTCATTCTGCTGTGTCCAAGGTGTCCACTGGATCTCTGCGCCATGACTGTCTTCATAAACCAGTCAATGGCAAGCAATAAGATGAGGGGTGACAACAAACAGCCTTACCTGAGAAGAAGGTTTAGTGCACACTGCCACCCCCTGGCCTGGCGTGGAATTACCTTCACTTGGCCCATACAGCTCCTTCCAACTCACACATTTGTGACATCACTCACACACAAATTTCATCTATTGTAATATATGAAAAATAAAGGGGAAATGATAAATCATTGTCAACTATCCAGTACCCCATTTAATGCGGACAAAATAAATGAAAGTCCAAACAATGAAAAGTAATTGGGATCACTGTTCATTCAATGTTGTCTCCCTTCTCAAGATTTTCATTTGGGTTTCCTTGCAGCTCTGTGCTCTTCAGAATGTGGTTTGTGAATGAATGACGATTTCTGGTACTTGTGAACTTTAATTAGCCCGCAGGTTGGAATAGGCTGGACCTCCAAGGCAGAGAAAGAAGTGAAAATGGGCATCGACAGTCTGGCTGTGGTTGAAACAGA
The DNA here is from genome assembly GCF_900747795.2 of Erpetoichthys calabaricus. Classification (NCBI taxonomy): domain Eukaryota; kingdom Metazoa; phylum Chordata; class Cladistia; order Polypteriformes; family Polypteridae; genus Erpetoichthys; species Erpetoichthys calabaricus. Next base: position 13,381,275 of record NC_041399.2, on the reverse strand, counting down.
AAAGGCTGATAGTGACCACATTTTTTCCAGAGGTCAGTTTGTATGGTATATCCATATCTCCAAACTGTCACCTGGATGTTTGTGATTTGCTCACGTGTAACAATAAATAACATGTCTAAAATTTATACTTGTAACCTAAGGCCTGCCTTTATGGCTACATATATAGAGCTGGAGGTGGCAGAGTTAAAGATGTTAAGATTTGCATTGGGTGTGACGAGGATGGAGAGGATTAGAAATGAGGACATTAGAGGGTCAGCTCAAGTTGGACAGTTGGGAGGCAAAGTCAGAGGTTCTATTCAATAAGGGCGCGCACAAAAAGGCGAACTTCAAAAGGGCAACCTCAATTGGGCGCGGAGAATAACAGCGCACATAAATAAAAGCGATCTTCAAAAGGGCGACCTCAATTGAGCGCCGAATAAATGCGCGCGCAAATAAAGGAGCACTTCAAAAGGATGACCTTCGGAGTGAATTAAATTAATTGTCCTTGATTATGCTAATAGACCGCATCTCGAATATCTACGTGGCATTGCACATAATCTACAGCTTCAAGTGTAACTTGCTTTCACCTTTTTATACATTCAGTCATTGCCTTGATCTAATTTTCTGTAATTTTGAAAACAACGAAATATCGAGAGCTTTAGAAATAGTTCATTAGAAGTAGTTCGTTAGAAGTTCATGCTTTAATTAATTGGATGTTTTAATATTCTTGCTTTCACCTTTTTATACGTTCAATTATTGCCTTTCTCTAATAAATTTTCTGTAATAATTTTGTTGTGTTTGCCTTTATTCGCTGCGCCCAATTGACGTCACCCTTTGAAGCACTCCTTTATTTATGCGCGCAATTATTCGGCGCTCAATTGAGGTCGCCCTTTTGAAGATCGCTTTTATTTATGTGCGCTTTTATTCGCCGCGCCCAATTGAGGTCGCCCTTTTGAAGGTCGCCTTTATGTGCGCACCCTTATTTACGGATACCAAAGTCAGAGAGTCGAAATTGCGTTGGTTTGGACATGTGCAGAGGAGAGATGCTGGGTATATTGGGAAAAGGATGTTAAAGATAGAGCTGCCAGGCAAGAGGAAAAGAGGCAGGCCTAAGAGAAGGTTTATGGATGTGGTGAGAGAGGACATGCAGGTGATGGGTGTGACAGAGCAAGATGACCAGGACAGAAATATATGGAAGAAAATGATCTGCTGTGGCAACCCCTAATGGGAGCAGCCGAAAGAAGAAGAAGAAGAAGTATACACCGTTGCTTCAGAAAGTATTCAGACCCCTTCACTTTCTACACACTTAGTGTTCTAGGTTTAATGTTAAATGGATAAATTTGCAATTTTTATCTGCACTCAGTAACCAATAATGGCAAAGTGAAAACATTTTTTCAAAAAAGGTGGAATTGAAGAGTCGCATAGTGTGGGGGAGGAACGATCTCCTCAGTCTGCCAGTGGAGCAGAACATTGACAGCAGTCTCTCGCTGAAGCTGCTCCTCTGTCTGGAGATGATACTGTTTAGTGGATGCAGTGGATTCTCCATGATTGACAGGAGCCAGCTCAGAGCCCGTCGCTCTGCCACGGATGTCAAACTGTCCAGCACCGTGCCTGGAATAGAGCCTGCCTTCCTCACCAGTTTGTCCAGGTGTGAGCCGTCCTTCTTCTTTATGCTGCCTCCCCAGCGCACCACCCCGTAGAAGAGGGCACTCGCCACAACTATCTGATAGAACATCTGCAGCATCTCATTGGAAGGAATCTAAGGAAGTATAGTCGGCTCTGTCCTCTCTTGCACAGAACATCAGTATTGGCAGTTGAGTCCAATTTATCATCCAGCTGCACTCCCAGGTATTTATAAGTCTGCACCCTCTGCACACAGTCACCTCTGATGATCACAGGGTCCATGAGGGGCCTGGGCCTCCTAAAATCCACCACCAGCTCCTTGGTTTTGCTGGTGTTCAGTTGTAGGTGGTTTGAGTCGCACCATTTAACAAAGTCCTTGATTAGGTTCCTATACTCCTCCTCCTGCCCACTTCTGATGCAGCCCACAGTAGCAGTGTCATCAGCGAACTTTTGCACGTGGCAGAACTCCGAGTTGTATTGGAAGTCCAATACAATTATTATGTAGCCCCGCTACAACACTGCATGCATGACAAACAGCATGCAGTTGTTAAAGTCCAAGGAACTCTGTGTAGACCTCCGCGGCCAAATTGTGGTTAGTTATAGATCAGAGCAAGGGGATAAAACTGTTTCCAAAGCTTTGAGTGTTTCCAGGATTTCAGTGGCCTCAATTCTGAAATGGAAGAAATCATAAACCAACAGGTCTCTTGTTAGAGTTGACTGTTTTGCAAAAATGAGTAAGCAGGTTAGAAGGGCCTTGGTCTGGGAAGTTTAGAACCACCAGGTCTTTTTCTACCACTGGCCAACTTGGAATTGCTTTGTTCAGGGAAGTGACCAAGAATCCAATTGGTCACTCTAACAGAGCTTCAGAAGTCCTCTGCTGAGATAGGATAAGCTGTTGGAAGGATGATCATCCCAAATGCACTCCATGAATCAGGTGTTCATGGTAGAATGGCTAGATGGCAGCCACTCTTGAGTAAAAGGCATATGACAGGTTAAAGGATTCTGAAAGCACACTCTGGTCTGATGAGACAAAAACTGAAGTCTGTGGAGGATGAACTACAAGTACTACATCTGGTGACGATCAGACACAGCTTATTCCCTGCCCCTACAGTAAAGCATAGTGATGGAAGTATCATGTATTGAGGTGGCATAGACAGGTTAGAATGTAGGGAAGGATGAATGCAGCCAAATACAGAGATATCCTTGAAGAAAACCTGCTCAGGAGTGTATGTGACCTCAAGATGGAACAACATGACACCTTTCACCACGACAATGACCTAAAGCATACAGCCAAGACAGTGGCTGCAGGCCAAGTGCCTTACTTCATTTGAGTGGCCCAGCCAAATCGCAGACTTAAACCCCTTAGAACATCTGATGAGAGAACTGAAGATGGCAGTTTCAAATGCTTCCCATCCAAGGTAATGGAGGTTGACAGTATTTGCCAGGAAGAATGGGATAAACTGTCCACATCCAAGTGTGCAGAATTACAGTCTCCAGAGCCCTGCAGCCGTCTCCTGTACACATGTGTGTGACAGCGGATCAGCCACTTCACTCAGTGCACAGAGGACTATCCTATGTGGACAGCATGCATGTTATTTTCCATTTGTTTATTTCCTACTTTGAAAGACAGGGGGGTGCCACTGAGCTCCAAAACTCCAGGCACCACCACAACTAGACAGTCCCTTACGCAAAACAAAAAGTTTTTTATTTTGCAAATATAGTCCACACCATGATATCTAATTCACCATACTCCTTTTCCTTTCCCTTCTGTCTCCCGATTTCCCCAAAAGAGGACGGCCGGACCCAGGAGTAGTCCCGGTGCCAGGGCATAGTCCGATGGAAGCACTTCCGGGTCAAACAGGGAGTCCTTCTCTCGGCGGTTCCAAAGGACCCTGACAAGGATGTCCCTCAGAACTCCGAATCCCATGGATCCCTGTGGGTGTCCATACTGGGCCCACAACAGAGGAGCAGTGCCATCTGTCATACTGGGGGAGGAACCTGTCTTGATGAACAACCTCACTCAGTCCATCCACTAAACTTTCCCCTTGACTAATAATCCAGCCACATCATGGCCAGGTTATGCCTCTTCTTGTATTATCTTTCCATTATGGCTTCCTGGCCGGGCAAATGTCCACCATAGCTGCCTTGTAGTCTCCTCTTGAAGTATAACAATTTCTTATATTTATTTCTGGTGTGATAAATCTTTACATATTGTTGCTTTCTCTGTCCTATTTTGGGTTAGAGAATAGCTCAAAAGCGCCTGCGGGTAGGCTGCAAAGATCCAAAATAAATAAACAAATAAATAAATAAATACAGATAATGGAAAGATTTGTGTGTTTGTAAATATATACTCTAAGTGTGCCTGTTTTTTCATCCTCAGAAAGCATTTCTTTTTTTATTTTCCAGACAAGCTTCTTCAGACTAACTTGTGCTTTGTTTCGAAGTCTGAAACCTGAATGACAGTTGGTTTAAATAAATGATGTTTCGTGCATTCATTTCAAATGCAGAGGTGGATGTTTAATTAAATGCTAGTGTCAAAAGAATTGACATGTTTCAAAAGATTGCCCGCCTAAATTATTGCCTGCTTTTCTATTCTTGCTAAGTCTCAGAGTAACATAAAGCTTCCACCTCAGAATGTTCCTTGCTCCCCTGTCTAATTTGCTGGAGCAGGATCTTGAAATATGTAACTCTTCAGAGACCAAAATATGTTTCATAAAGGAATAAAAGGCAGCCTCTCCAAAAGTTACCTATTATTTTTTTTTAAATATGACCAAAAGAAAATTAAAACAAAAAGCACAGAAGCAAATCAATGTGCTTGTTACTCGAGTCTTTAATAATCCGAAACGAACAATACATGCATATGGAACAAATGTCACTGCCAGCTGACTCGGCTTCAACTTCAGCCACTTGACGTCTACGTCGCTGCTTTTCACTTGTGTTGCTTTTGCCGAGGGAAAAAGGTTAACTACTGCAAATGAAGGTGGAAGGAAAGAATTGTGAAAAGGTCGTTCGGAACGATTGTGACAATAACTCTGACACTGAGGAGAATCGTTATTAAAGAATTTGAATGGAGATGCCAGGCACTTCATTCTCTAGTAGAGCCATTAATGATTGTAGTGATAATGTGGTTTCCTGAATCATTAATTTTCCTGTATGAAGCCTTCAATGAGGGAAAACATGCCCAACATATCCGGCTTAACTAACATTGATTAAAAGGCAAAGAGGAACTCGGTAGCAGGTCTCGCCTGGAATCATCAATATGTTGTAATTCTGTTATTTTTTAATAGCGCCCCCCCAACCCCATTAATTAATTTTAAATGCTGGCTAAATGAGGTTCCTCAGAGCCCGAGAGGCTTGCATAACCCAAGAAAGACTGCTTGGTTTGCTGTGTCAGGTTTGTCGTTTTAGTCAACTATACACGAGTAGCATGTATACCGCATAGATGAACAGGTTGTTCTTTGTACTGTACAGTTATATTAAAAAGAAATAAAACTTTAATTCAGTGAATTCAGAAGTATTGAGGCATCTTCACTTTTTTCACATTTTCTTACACTACCGGTCAAAAGTTTCACAACACCTCAGTTTTTTCAGTTTTTATGGAAATGCACGCAGTTTAATCTCTTAATGTTTCATGAAATCAAGGCATAGATCAAATAAAGAATGGCAAATAAAAAATAATAATAATAAGGCACCTTTTGGTGATATAACAAGGCACTACATAATAAAAATGTATCATTATTATTATTATAATTATTATTATTACCAGTAATGGCGTACTGCACGATAACGTGCAATGAATATACTTGACTTGAGCATTCCTAGTTTTCCTCCTCTTTCTCTGTACGTTTATCATTCGTTTGCTCAGAGGTTGACGCGCTTGCTGCTTCCTGAGCAGCTCATCTTTTCTCCACCCTAGCGGCCCGCTTCTTCTCTTTTTCCGTTGACATCATTTCACGTTAAAACTGATTAAGTCAGTGTTTGTGTTGCAATTACTTACTACGTTTTCTTTAATTTTTAACTGAAGCTGGCACTTAAAAGTGTTCAATCTGCCTCAAGAATGATTTGAGATATGAAGAGGTAGAGGAAGTGACAGCGAAGGTATTAGGGATGAGAACGGCGCCCGTACATATGCGCCGCATGGCCGTCCTGCAGGCTGCTACCGAGTGTTGATATTACAATAAAATAAAATCAAAAGAGGAATAACCTTGGAGGTCAATAATCACCCCGAAAGCGGAGAGTAGACGTCACATAGTGTTTGTGTACCAAATTTCAGGTCAATAGGTCAAACGATTTGCAAGCTACAGGTGATTTAAAATCCTGGACAAACAAACAGCCACGGTAGCGTATTATATATAAAGATTATTACTATTATTATTATTATAACAGCCAAACTGTGGTAACCCTTTCGATTCAGAATGTCAGTCACTCTGTGTAAGTCACCAGGGGCCTCATGTATAAACGGTGCGTACGCACAGAAATGTTGCGTACTTCCGTTTCCATGCTCAAATCGCGATGTATAAAACCTAAACTTGGCGTAAAGCCACGCACATTTCCACGGTAACTCATACCTTGGCGTACGCAATTTCTCCGCTCGGTTTTGCAGACTGGTGGCACCCAGCGTCAAAGCAGTGCTACTGTTCCTGTATGGTCACCCTTTCTTTCTTAGCTCCACATTCCTGACGCGGCTTTATAAATACACCGAAACTAACTGCATATCGTTTATTAGTGTAATGCATCTGATTGTAATTAACCTGCAGCAATATAATGGTCCAGGGAATAGCCATAGTATTCCAAATACCATAACTGCTTTAGCGTTGTAACTCACTGCATCTTCTTCTTCTTTCAGCTGCTCCCGTTAAGGGCTGCCACAGCAGATCATCTTTTTCCATATTACTCTCACTCGCACCACTCAGAGTATTTATATCACTGTATCTGAGTGGGGAATCACAGCAGCAGCTGATCGGAAAGAGAAATATCAGTATACAGCATGAAGCAGACGCTGCCTGAGCCACGGCAAAACGCTTTAGAGACTTCACAGTACGGACTTCGCGGTCTGCGGTGGGTTGGCACCCTGCCCAGGATTGTTTCCTGCCTTGTGCCCTGTGTTGGCTGGGATTGGCTCCAGCAGACCCCCGTGACCCTGTGTTCTGATTCAGCGGGTTGGAAAATGGATGGATGGATGGACTTCGTGGTTTAGAAAAGGTTTCATCCCAAGAACTCTAAACGCACTCAATCAGTCCATCAAGTGCTCCTTGTAGAACTGTTTACTTATAAGTACAATTACCTCACTGTAAACTTGCACTACAGTTATAATATTGCACAACCTGCGCCACTTTATAAAGCGCGTATTTACATATGATGACGGTATTCATTTTTAAGATGAAATGCAGCAAAATATGTTGATTATATTATACAGATAAAACTTTAACTTCATTTAAATAATCTGTATTATTAATAATTAAACATGTGAGGACATGGTGCCGCAGCGCTAGCTAGTTCAGGGATTGTTCCTGCATTGCGTTGTATTCTTGCGCTGACACGACACTGGGAGGATAGACGGATAGAAAAATTAAACATGGACTACGAAGATTTTTCAATGTTCCTTAAAAGTTTTGAAGAATCGGCGTTCTAATCTTACAAATGGCTTCACGTCTATTACATAGCTGATTGTGTGGCGATTGGGTATTTGGAGAAAGAAAAGTAAGGACAGGAATTGGAGGTTAGTACGTTTGAAAGAGACAGTACTGCTGTGATAAATTATTTCATTGAAGGTCGCGCATGGCGCAGCAAGCCTCTTGCATGAGATATGAACAAGCACTTGTTCAAAGAAGATCAAATACAGAACAAAGCATTTAACGTCCTACTTTAGTTACAATGGGATTTGAGAAACTAGTAAATTAAACGATTTTAAGATGAAGTTTATGATGTTCTACTTTAATGGCAAAATAAACTACGTGTTAAAGTGGAAATTTCGAGATTAAAGTTGACATTTCGTGCTTTTTTTCCCACTGTGTGCCTATTTTTTTGTCTGTATCCTAATAAGCTTTCATATGACACTCAGACGGTGGGCTACGACTTGCCTTTTCACGGCGACTTTAATATGTGATTTCTTTTTTATTTCGGGCACTGTGCAACTTTGTGAACTTGAGCCTTCGAGTTTCTCTGACACTCTGTCACTCGATCAACTTCCTTTTGTTGATTATACCACTGTTTAAACCAACAAATAGTACGTTTTTCCTTTGCCTCCACTTGGTATTTGCTGAAATTCTTATATTTTCCCCCGTGCTTTTCCCATTGTCTTTTCTCAGAAGGCTATTTATAGCATATTCATAGAGGCATAATTCTGGGAGGAGTTGGGGCGGGACAGAAAGCGCGTACTTTTCACGCTGATCGGGATTTATGTAGTGGAAGAACGTGAAAGTTTGCGTATGTACAGATTCCTGCATCTGGATTTTTCTGTGCGTTCGCACATTCCCACTTTTGTGCTTACGCCATGTTATAGTGTGAGTTCTACGCACGGCGTTATACATGAGGCCCCAGTTCTGTCTCCAGCAACAGGACCCCAGACCATCACACATCCTCCTCCATGTTCCTGCATCTGGATTTGTCTGTGCGTACGCACATTCCCGCTTTTGTGCTTACGCCATGTTATAGTGTGAGTTCTACGCACGGCGTTATACATGAGGCCCCAGTTCTGTCTCCAGCAAAAGGACCCCAGACCATCACACATCCTCCTCCATGTTTGACAGTTGGTGTCGCACACTGAGGAGCCATCCTTTCACCAACTCGACAGTGTACAAACATCCTGGGTGATGAACTGAAGATTTCAAATTTGGATTCATCGGTACAGAAGATTTTTTTCCAGTCTGCAGTACCGCTGGTATTTCAAGGTCCTATTTGGCTTTTGTGGAATGGCTTTATTCCTGTCACTTGCCATGTCAAACCTGCAGCACAAAGTCTCCTCTTCACAGCATAAATCAAGACTTGCTTTTTCTCGGCCTGCACTGTTAAGCTGTGCTTGAAGATGTGCTGTGAGATGCCTGTGATTGTGCAAGCTGGTGACCCTCAGAAACTTGTCTTCTGATTGAGTGCTGACTTTGGCTCTGCCAGATCTCTGTCTTTCAGAGTCTCTTCCCATTTCCAATTGCCTTTGGATTGTGTAGGACACCACTGGGCACTTTGATTTTTTCATTGCAGTTTCTCTAAATGAAAGGCCCACACTTCTAACAGTAAACATGTTCTGTCTCATCTCATTTGTTAATTGTCATTTTCTTGACATCATCACTGGAATATACAACTGTCTACAGTGTAATGTTGTCCAAGTAGTGCTTCAGAGGATGTAGTAACACAGTAGTCTGTTCCAATTCTGCTTTAACACAGACTGAGGGTTTCAAAGTAATCAGCAGAAGTTAGGACACCTGTGCAAATTGCTTGCTTCAACTTGCAAGGCTTAATTTCCTTTAATCGCTGCAGAACATCAGTAGGTTAAAACCTATTAGTTGTTCCCTGAAGAAGGCCCATTTGTAATATTCTGATATTTCCTTTTTTAATTTTTTTCCTAACCTAAATTTTAAATTTAAACCTCTTACCGCTTACCTTTTCACGATTTTAGAGTCATTCATTGCATTTCAACTGATTAAATTTGAAGAAAAACTGGAAACACAGAGGTATTCTAAAACTTTTGATAAGTACTGCATGTTGCTAAAATTGTTTAAATTCTTTTTTTTTTCCCTCATTAAACAATACAGTAATCCCTCCTCCATCGCAGGGGTTGCGTTCCAGAGCCACCCGCGAAATAAGAAAATCCGCGAAGTAGAAACCATATGTTTATATGGTTATTTTTATATTGTCATGCTTGGGTCACAGATTTGCGCAGAAACACAGGAGGTTGTAGAGAGACAGGAACGTTATTCAAACACTGCAGACAAACATTTGTCTCTTTTTCAAAAGTTTAAACTGTGCTCCATGACAAGACAGAGATGACATTTCCGTCTCACAATTAAAAGAATGCAAACATATCTTCCTCTTCAAAGGAGCAAATAAATCAATAGGGCTGTTTGCTTTTAAGTATGCGAAGCACCGCGGCACAAAGCTGTTGAAGGCGGCAGCTCACACCCCCTCCGTCAGGAGCAGAGAGAGAGAGAGAGAGACAGATAAAAAAATCAATACGTGCCCTTCGTGCTTTTAAGTATGCGAAGCATCGTGCAGCATGCCGCTTCATGAAGCAGCGGCACAGAAGGTAGCCAACATGAAGATAATCTTTCATTATTTTTAGACGAGCGTCTGTATCGTCTAGGTGTGCGAACAGCCCCCCTGCTCAATCCCCCTACGTCAGGATCAGAAAAAGTCAGCGCAAGAGAGAGAGAGAGAGAAGAGTAAGCAATCTAGCTTCTCAGCTTCTGCCAATAGCGTCCCTTGTATGAAATCAACTGGGCAAACCAACTGAGGAAGCATGTACCAGAAATTAAAAGACCCATTGTCCGCAGAAATCCGCGAACCAGCAAAAAATCTGCGATATATATTTAAATATGCTTACATATAAAATCGGCGATAGAGTGAAGCCGCGAAAGGCAAAGCGCAATATAGTGAGGGATCACTGTACTTAATACCCCAGAATGAAGATTTTAGGACATTTTGCAAATTCATCTCTATACATATGAAATCCAACATCTGTCTGTTTGTCTGTCCGCTTTTCACGAGAGAACTACTTAAGGGATTTAGATCGGGTGTTTTCTATAATTTGCTCAAACATTCCGGTTGATTTTGCCACTTCTCTCATTGTGCTAAGAATCATAATTTGCATGCAGGAACGATATATTCGTGCAAATCTGAGACAGAGGCTATGGGCCGAGGGGAGGAGGGGGAAGTGTGACGTCAGGAGTGGGGAGCCGGGCGGGGCCATCCTCACTCATGTGCCAGCCTCGGTTCAAATCGGTCTACTTTTTGCCATGTTTTGGAGAGCACCTTGCCTCTACTTTTTTTATTGATTTTTAAAGTTTGTCCTGTTTCACTACTATGCGGGCAGAGCCCCAGCCTAGTTAAAAATAAACTGAAATATCACATTGACACAAATATTCATATTCAGACCTTTTGCTATGACACTTATTGATCATCATTGAGATGTTATTACAACTTGTTTAGAGTCCATTTCGATTGATTGGACTTGATTAGAAAAGACACACACAAAGTCTATGGAAAGTCCCACAGTTGAGGAAGAAGCAAATCGTAAGGTTGAAGGAATTTCCCGCAGTGCTTGAAGAAAGTAGTGTATCGAAGCACAGATCTGGGGAAGGTCATAATAAAATTCCTTCAGAATAGTGGCCTTCATAATTCTTAAATGGAAGAGGTTTAGAACAACCATGGCTCTTCCTAGAGCTAAACTGAGCAATCACACAGGATGGACCCATGGTCAGAGAGGTGAGCAAAAACCTGATGGTCACTCTGGCTCAGTTGCAGAAAATCTTTGAGGAAATCAAGAAGCTTATTTACAAAAGGACAACTATCAGTGTAACTCTCCACTAACCTGGGCTTTATGGTAGAATGGCCAGACAGATTTCTCCCCTTATTACAAGATACATGGAAGGCTACAAAAAAAAATGCAACATTGAAGGTTCCCAAGAGCACAGTGGCCTCCATAATTAATTAATGGAATGGATTTGGAACAACCACAACTCTTCCTACACTTAAAATAATGGGTGCCAGAGTGGTTCTTCAGAGTGATGCCATAGCAGAACCATTTTTGGTTCCTTAAAGACCCATCCACATGAAGCTTCCAGAAAGGACCATTTATTTAGTTAGATCAAGAACAGACTCAATGTACTGTAGTAAATAACCATGAATAGACTGTAACAAATTTGTGAAATACCGATGGCTCGTGTTTTTTAAAATGACTCTCGTTGCCTATAATAACACAGCCTAAGTCCAGGCTTTCTTACTCTGTTGGTAGCCTACCATACTGTAAAGATGTCAGATTTTTTTCTACATATTAGGAAGTTTTTCAAAGCAAAAAGAACCAACTTCACATGCAAACAACCCTTCCCAGAATGACATGGTGCTTGGTCAAGCAATGAAATGCCATTAAAGAACCAGATCTGGCTGCCAAACTGAGCAATCTGTGGAGAAGAGCTGTGGTAAAACTTTTTGGCAAATCTATAGCTTTCACTCCTCCCTCACAGATCAGGGTTGTCCAGCTCTGGTCCTTGAGGGCCGCAGTGGCTGCAGGTTTTCATTCTAACCCTTTTCCAAATCGGTGAGCAGTTTTCACTACTAATTAACTCCTTTTCCCTTCATTTTACTAGCTCCGTTTTTAAGGATTCGGTCCTCTGAATTGACTCGTTTCTTCATTAAATACAGACAGACAATAACTTTGTATAATTTTACCATTTACCCCCCCCCCCCCCCCCCACCCACCAAATGGGGGTGGAATTGAAGAGTCGCATAGTGTGGGGGAGGAACGATCTCCTCAGTCTGTCAATGGAGCAGGACGGTGACAGCAGTCTGTCGCTGAAGCTGCTCCTCTGTCTAGAGATGATCCTGTTTAGTGGCTGCAGTGGATTCTCCATGATTGACAGGAGCCTGCTCAGCACCCGTCGCTCTGCCACGGATGTCAAACTGTCCAGCTCCATGCCTACAATAGAACCTGCCTTCCTCACCAGTTTGTCCAGGCGTGAGGCGTCCTTCTTCTTTATGCTGCCTCCCCAGCACACCACCACGTAGAAGAGGGCGCTCACCACAACCGTCTGATAGAACATCTGCAGCATCTTATTGCAGATGTTGAAGGACGCCAGCCTTCTAAGGAAGTATAGTCGGCTCTGTCCTCTCTTACACAGAGCATCAGTATTGGCAGTCCAGTCCAATTTATCATCCAACTGCACTCCCAGGTATTTATAGGTTTGCACCCTCTGCACACAGTCACCTCTGATGATCACGTAGTCCATGAGGGGCCTGGTCCTCCTAAAATCCACCACCAGCTCTTTGGTTTTGCTGGTGTTCAGGTGTAGGTGGTTTGAGTCGCACCATTTAACAAAGTCCTTGATTAGGTTCCTATACTCCTCCTCCTGCCCTCTCCTGATGCAGCCCACGATAGCAGTGTCGTGAGCGAACTTTTGCACGTGGCAGGACTCCGAGTTGTATTGGAAGTCCGATGTATATAGGCTGAATAGGACCTTTTTGATTTTTTTTTTCCTTTTTGGGCCTCCATGTTCACGTGCTACAGTTTGGGGATGTCAATGGAGAGTGTGTAAGCACTACTGAACTTTATAATTATTGGGGTGAGCTCATAGGTGGTATTTGAGTAGACCTTGTATATTATTGGATGCATTTTGTTCTCATGTGTTTTAGTAAATTCTTGTAACATTTGGATATCTAATGCAGTGATTTGAGCATTTAAGAAAAGATAAAAGTTTTGGTTTTGTTCTTAAAGTTGGAGTAAATTGTTATTTTGTTGGGTAACAAAAGGTTAAACATCATAAAGCATGTGAGGGCGGAAAAGTGAATGAGACAGACAAATGTTATTGTGAATAACAGAGGCTGGGGACCCCATACTAAAGAACTCAGGGCCCTGCCCTTATAAAGCTTACAGGGCGTGCAGGGGTAACATAAAATGCGGTTTCCACTTTGTCATTCTGGGGTAATACATGATTCCTGATGTGGAGAAAAAATTAATTAAAAAAAATAAAATCTGCAACATAATAAACTGTGGAAACATGTAGGGATCTGAATTACTTTCTGAATCTAGTGTATATGCCCAGAAAACTGAAAATATGAATGACTTTGAGCTCTGATAATACTAGCATGTGATTAGAGTTTTAGTGTTACAGCTTCAGGACATTGGATTCAAACTCTGTGAAAGCCAGTAATATGTGTGATAACTGGGTGCTGTAGACATTAGGATTACAAGCAAGAAGGGCTGTCAGAAGACAGTGACAAGAGTCCAGAAAGAAATGCCAGAGGGCAAAATGTATTGTTATGTTCAAATTGGACAGATGGACTGAGATCCAAATGGGCAGAATGTTATTAGAAGACAGCAGAGATAAGTTCAAGTCTTTATTAGTGGAACAAGCAAACAGACAGTCAGTAAACAAGCAGGGGTCTGTTACACATATAGTTGAACAATATTTATTTGAAAGCTGAAATGTTAACTAGACTTCAACACCAAAAAATAAAATATTACAAATCAAGGTGCATTGCCTAAATTACTTTTTGTCTCTAACTGCAAGTCATTACAACGACAAGATCTTAATGTTTAGGCACTTCTCTGTGTTCATGGACATCTTTTATAATGGTGACATCAAAGGAAAAGCTATTTGTTTGGGTTTTTTGTATAATTTGCTTGAACATTCCGGTTGTTTATGCAACTTCTCTCATCGCGCTAAGTATCATAGTTCGCTTGCGGTACCGATTTATTTGCACAAATCCAAGAGAGAAGCAGTGGGCCAAGGGGAGGGGGTCGGTGACCTCCTCACTCACGTGTTTGCCTCGGAGCGTATCTTACATCCGCTTAGCTAGCGAATGAGAGAACTACTTAACGGATTTAGATCAGGCTTTTATCTAGAATTTGCTTGAACATTCCGGTTGATTTTGCGACTTCCCTCATTGCACTAAGAATCATAGTTCGATTGCAGGAGCGATATATTCGTGCTAATCCAAGATAGAGGCTGTGGGCCAAGGGGAGGGGAAAGCATGGCGTCAGGAGTGGGGAGCCAGGAAGGGCCTTCCTCACTGTCCTGTTTCACTACTACACGGGCAAAGCCGCGAGCGATGGCTAGTATATATATTAGCAGGCTCCTATCAATTATGGAGAATCCACTGCATCCACTAAACAGTATCATCTCCAGACAGAAGAGCAGCTTCAGCGACAGACTGCTGTCACTGTCCTGCTCCACTGACAGACTGAGGAGATCATTCCTCCCCCAAACTATGTGACTCTTCAATTCCACCCGGGGGGGTAAACATTAACATTATACATAGTTATTGTCCTGCGGTGGGTTGGCACCCTGCCCAGGATTGGTTCCTGCCTTGTGCCCTGTGTTGGCTGGGATTGGCTCCAGCAGACCCCCGTGACCCTGTGTTCGGATTCAGCGGGTTAGAAAATGGATGGATGGATAGTTATTGTCTGTTTTTACCTGCATTATTATCAATCTCTAATTTATTATTGTTTTTTGTATCAGTATGCTGCTGCTGGAGTATGTGAATTTCCCCTTGGGATTAAGAGAAAAGCCAAGCAAAATGACACCTTTTATTGGCTAACTAGAAAGATTACAATATGCAAGCTTTCGAGGCAACTCAGGCCCCTTCTTCAGGCAAGATGTAATACAGAAACTGAAGTTTCCTATGTTTATATACACACTCTAGGACAAGAAACAACATTGGTAAAAATTTAAATGAGAGATTTTGAATGTAAAAAATTAATAGATTCATTCAGGCTAGGGTTAATTTAGCAAGAGAGAAAAGAACAATGTATTGTCAAGATCTCTGGATAAGATAACTGTCCAACAAAGTCTTTTGAAGTTTGTAATGAGTTTTTTCAAAACAATGTGGGTCTGTAGTCAGGTTGTCTGTTATTCTGAGAGATGTAAACAATCCTCATATCTGGCCATAAAACTCTTGTCTTTATTCAATCCATGTTGTAAAGTATTAAATTTTAGCATGAGTTTAACTTCCCATTCTTTTCTCTCTTGCTGTGTTTTGAAGTTGCCCATAAGCACTGTGACCTTAAAGTCCTTCTCACAGTGTCCATGGCTGTTGAAGTGGGCCGCCACAGGAACATCTGTGTTGCCGTGTTTAATGTGGAACCTGTGTAAGTTCATTCTCTGGCGGAGTGTTTGTCCAGTTTCTCCCACATAGAGTGCAGTGTCAGGACATTTCATGCAGAAAATTAGGTAGACTACATTAGATGATCTGCAGGAAAATGATCCCTTGATGTGATGTTCAAGTCGGCAGTGTGGTATAACTACACGGTCTGTATCATAGATGTGGGCACATGTTTTGCATCTTTTCTGTAGGCATGGAGATGTGCCATTTTCTGTTGGTTCACTTAGGGAGCCTCGGACAATTAATTGTTGAAGGTTTGGTGGTTGTCTGTATGCCAGGAGGGGAGGTTCAGGAAATATATTTTTCAGTGTTTGGTCATTGTTTAGTATTGGCTGAAGTTCTTTTATAATTTTTCGAAGTGTTTCAAGATGTGGGTTGTAGGTGACAACAAGGGGGATGCGATCCTTGTTGTCTTTGTTTTTATATTCCAGAAGGTTGTCTCTGGGTATGGCAGTAGCTCTTCTTATTTGAGTGTCTGATGTTTTCGGGGTGTAACCTTGTTTGATGAAATCTTGTCTGAGCTCCTGCAGTTGTTGATCACGGTCTGTTGGGTCTGAGCAAATACGATTGTACCGTATTGCTTGGCTGAAAATAATGGAGCGCCTTATATGCTTGGGGTGGAAGCTATCATTTTTCAGGTAGGTCCGTCTGTCTGTTGGTTTGTGAAAAATAGAAGTTACAAGGGTGTTGTCTTTCAGTTGAACGGTGGTGTCAAGGAAGCTGACTTCTGTTTTTGAGTAATTCAGCTTCAGCTTTATGTTGGGGTGAAAACAATTATATACATTATGAAAATGGAGGAGGTCCTTTTCACTGGCAGTCCAGATTATGAAGATGTCATCTATGTAACGGAGATACAACATTGGTTTTACGATGCACATTGACATGAAATCTTCCTCCAATTTTGCCATAAAAAGATTTGCATAGTGAGGTGCAAACCGACATCCCATTGCAGTCCCCATTTGTTGTAAGTAGCAATCCTGTCCAAAAGAGAATAGATTGTGTGTCAGAGTGAATTTTATCATTTCTATTACTGACTTTGTGGGTAAATCATGTTGTTTGAGGTACATTTCACATGCCAATATGCCATCATCATGGGGGATGTTAGTGTAAAGTGCCTCAACATCCATTGTGGCCAGTAAGGTTCCCTCAGGTAAGGGGCCTAAAGCAGACAGTTTTTTTTAAGAAGTCAGTGGTGTCCTGGATGTAGCTGGTTGTGTTACGGGTGAGGGGTTAAGGATCTGCTCCACCCAACCTGAAACATTTTCTGTAAGGGAGCCAATTCCTGAGATTATAGGCCTTCCTGGGTTACCTTCTTTCTGGATTTTAGGAAGCATGTAGAAGTACCCCATTTTGGGGTTCTCAGGAATTAAACTGTTTACATGATCCCTGATGTCAAGAGGAAAGCTACTTACTATTTTTTTAGTTCCTTTTTGTAGAGATCTGTTGGGTCTTATTGTCCTGCAAAGCCCATTGACAACATCAGACTCTGCAGTGATATGGAAGAATTCTTCAGAAAAGGCAGTTACAACAACCCCACCAATAAATCCACATGGACACCAGAAGCTGGCAGAAACTCTACCCTGGATAATTATATAGACTGCTTCCGACAGAGAGTGAAAACAGGAATCTTAAACAGGCAACAAAATCGGATAGAAAACATTACTAGGGATGAGCGGAGAGCCATACATTCACTAAGGGAAAATACAGAAATCATTATCAAACCAGCAGACAAAGGGGGTGCTTTAGTCATCATGAACACATCAGATTACATACAGGAGGCACAAAGACAATTGTCCAATACTATGCATTATCACAAACTGCAAGAAGACCCAACAGATCTCTACAAAAAGGAACTAAAAAAAATAGTAAGTAGCTTTCCTCTTGACATCAGGGATCATGTAAACAGTTTAATTCCTGAGAACCCCAAAATGGGTTACTTCTACATGCTTCCTAAAATCCAGAAAGAAGGTAACCCAGGAAGGCCTATAATCTCAGGAATTGGCTCCCTTACAGAAAATGTTTCAGGTTGGGTGGAGCAGATCCTTAAACCCCTCACCCGTAACACAACCAGCTACATCCAGGACACCACTGACTTCTTAAAAAAACTGTCTGCTTTAGGCCCCTTACCTGAGGGAACCTTACTGGCCACAATGGATTTTGAGGCACTTTACACTAACATCCCCCATGATGATGGCATATTGGCATGTGAAATGTACCTCAAACAACATGATTTACCCACAAAGTCAGTAATAGAAATGATAAAATTCACTCTGACACATAATCTATTCTCTTTTGGACAGGATTGCTACTTACAACAAATGGGGACTGCAATGGGATGTCGGTTTGCACCTCACTATGCAAATCTTTTTATGGCAAAATTGGAGGAAGATTTCATGTCAATGTGCATCGTAAAACCAATGTTGTATCTCCGTTACATAGATGACATCTTCATAATCTGGACTGCCAGTGAAAAGGACCTCCTCCATTTTCATAATGAATATAATTGTTTTCACCCCAACATAAAGCTGAAGCTGAATTACTCAAAAACAGAAGTCAGCTTCCTTGACACCACCGTTCAACTGAAAGACAACACCCTTGTAACTTCTATTTTTCACAAACCGATAGACAGACGGACCTACCTGAAAAATGATAGCTTCCACCCCAAGCATATAAGGCGCTCCATTATTTTCAGCCAAGCAATACGGTACAATCGTATTTGCTCAGACCCAACAGACCGTGATCAACAACTGCAGGAGCTCAGACAAGATTTCATCAAACAAGGTTACACCCCGAAAACAACAGACACTCAAATAAGAAGAGCTACTGCCATACCCAGAGACAACCTTCTGGAATATAAAAACAAAGACAACAAGGATCGCATCCCCCTTGTTGTCACCTACAACCCACATCTTGAAACACTTCGAAAAATTATAAAAGAACTTCAGCCAATACTAAACAATGACCAAACACTGAAAAATATATTTCCTGAACCTCCCCTCCTGGCATACAGACAACCACCAAACCTTCAACAATTAATTGTCCGAGGCTCCCTAAGTGAACCAACAGAAAATGGCACATCTCCATGCCTACAGAAAAGATGCAAAACATGTGCCCACATCTATGATACAGACCGTGTAGTTGTACCACACTGCCGACTTGAACATCACATCAAGGGATCATTTTCCTGCAGATCATCTAATGTAGTCTACCTAATTTTCTGCATGAAATGTCCTGACACTGCACTCTATGTGGGAGAAACTGGACAAACACTCCGCCAGAGAATGAACTTACACAGGTTCCACATTAAACACGGCAACACAGATGTTCCTGTGGCGGCCCACTTCAACAGCCATGGACACTGTGAGAAGGACTTTAAGGTCACAGTACTTATGGGCAACTTCAAAACACAGCAAGAGAGAAAAGAATGGGAAGTTAAACTCATGCTAAAATTTAATACTTTACAACATGGATTGAATAAAGACAAGAGTTTTATGGCCAGATATGAGGATTGTTTACATCTCTCAGAATAACAGACAACCTGACTACAGACCCACATTGTTTTGAAAAACTCATTACAAACTTCAAAAGACTTTGTTGGACAGTTATCTTATCCAGAGATCTTGACAATACATTGTTCTTTTCTCTCTTGCTAAATTAACCCTAGCCTGAATGAATCTATTAATTTTTTACATTCAAAATCTCTCATTTAAATTTTTACCAATGTTGTTTCTTGTCCTAGAGTGTGTATATAAACATAGGGAACTCCAGTCTCTATATTACATCTCGCCTGAAGAAGGGGCCTGAGTTGCCTCGAAAGCTTGCATATTGTAATCTTTCTAGTTAGCCAATAAAAGGTGTCATTTTGCTTGGCTTTTCTCTACATTCATAATGGCTAACACGGTACAGCACCCTAGTACCCTTGGGAATAATAAAGTATCTATCTATCTATCTATCTATCTATATATATATATATATATATATATATATATATATATATATTATATGATTTCGGTATTCATCTGAAACTAAATTTGACTTTTGGAATATATTGGATATATCGTTGGATGGATTGGTCAGCCGGAGGAAAAGATAGCTTTGTGCCCAGCCGATTTAAAATAATGGATGGACCAGTGGAAGCAGGAATTTGGGAGTGGCCAATCCATTCGATGTGTATATATATATACAGTATATATATAAATTCCTATATTTATCTGTAAGCAGCTTACCTGGCAGTTTAGATAGATGCTTAATCTCTCAATTTAACCAGTTTCACAGTTTCAAATCAACCTCATGGACCATTAATTTGACTCAAAATTGCAACTCTTACTCTAAAAGATTAATTTGTTTTTATGAGATAAATTAGTTATAAGTTAATATTAAAATCTGAATTTGCATGACTTACTTTTGTTTACAATGCTCAAGGTTATAGACTCCTAGAAAACAATCTACTGCAATTGAGTACTGTATGTCCAGTTATCGGTTTTCAAATGTAACCTTAGATGTTAAGGACCTTTTCCTAAGCGTGGGTTTTAAAATAATACCTCAGAGGTTAGGAGGCTAAAATAATGTGTTTTACATTTTTTTAACACCTACTAAAGAATAAACACCAAATATGAATATTCAGATTGTGAACCTCAAAGGCTGAGTTCTAGTACTTGTCTGCAAAAAATGGGCTATACTTTTCCAGTATTCCTTACAATAACAGCCAGGTAATCATCAGTTATATTTCACAATAACTGAATGTTTATTAATGGAAAACTCAAAATTACATAAAGTACCAATATAGATTAAAGTTATGAATATGTCAAGATAAAGAAAACCAGAAATGCATGGAAATGCTTTACTTACTGAATTATCATCTTGTACGTTCAACAGTAGTTTTTATTTTCATACTTTGAGAAATAAATACTTTATGCCAGAGATCAAAAGCTTGTTCAGTGAGACAGTGTGTGGCCGTATAAACCTCAAATTATTTGCCACTATTCCATCTGAAAAATGAAAATTCAAAAAGAAAAGAAACCAATTTTCACATCCTTGCCGCTGACACAATATGCCTATGAGCTACTAATATGTATGTTTATAAAAAAGACTTTCAGACAGTAATAAAACAAAAACATATCTTTTTGAAACAATCCCCAAAATATTCACCATAACATTAGCATTAGTTTAAGACCAAGATCATGCATCTTAAAGAAATTAACTCCACTCATCCTTGAAAACATACAACTGGGTGCCTGTCCATTTGAGTGGTGGAAGACTTCCATCACTTGTGTTTCCATAAGGAGAAAAGAGCCCATCTTTTCATGGAGTAAATCAGTTCTAGTAAAAATAAAAATTATTCTTTCTTTCCTGGAGTCCAGCAACAGTTTATGACTAATGCAAATGTACTTTCCTTATGCTATATGCTCCAATTTCATACACATCTAACCGATTTTTAACCTCATTTACAATTCGGGTTGCAGAGTCTGAATTGGTGTCAGTCATCCGTTCGTCCATTTAATCTTATCTGCTTGATCCAGTTCAGCCCCAGGAGATGGGACATCTGAATAGAATTTTATGTCAGGGGTCGTACTGTGATTTCTATTTGATTTCATCTGTATTATGTTATTAAATCTTCATTGACTAGCCCAGTGGTTGAATAGTTAGTATCAGCGGATGCACTTTTGTTAAAAGTATCTTTAATATTTAGAAATGCCTATAATTCAAGTAGCTCTAATAAGAGAATCTAATCACGCTAGACTGTTTATAAATGTTGAAGTACTGCCGGGCTGGTCAATTCAGTTTGTTAAATCTTTTCAATGCATTGTCCATTATCCTATGTAGCATATGGTGGTAACAGTCTGGAGGTTTTATTGGTTTCATTATTGTTACCTGTTATTTCATCTGGCAAAGTGTTCCTTAATGGCAATATAACAAAGATTCCATTAAGGTAATATGGATGTACTTTCTGTCTACAGAAGATTAAAAAGTGGACTACTTTGGCACATTGGGGCATTTGATAAAGATTTTTTTTTTTATGTAAGACAGATAATATGGAGTTTTTAGAAATATATCTCTGTAGATTTAGTTCACTAATATTCAGGCTCACATTATATCAATTAAGAAGGTGTTACTCTGCTAATTTTATTTTAATATTATTTATGGACTCAAGTTACAAAACGTGGCAGACTGACAGACAATGTGGTTACATGCACTTCAATGACCAGATTTCTAAAATGCTGTTGTCATGCATATGAATAAGAGGATCACCTTCCAGGTTTATCTAATAATAATAGATTTTATTTATATAGTGCCTTTCCTATCTAAAGTAAGCAATACCACATGAAGTTGAGAGGGGATGCTGTCACTAACACTGATGAGAAGATGCCCAGTGAGGACAAATGACTCCGTCCCTTCTGGGCCAGAGCCCAATAAAAGACCAGATGCCCCAGAGAGAGGCGTCCCAATCCGGATCCCAAATGTTACTAGAATGGAGCTCTTGAGAAAGACCCTCTCTGTCAAGCTGCTAATTCTGAGGAAAGTGACGAAGACTATGTATTGTTTTGTTTCACTGTCTGTTTTGTTACAGAGAATGGATTGGTGTTCCATTCGAACTAGTGTGGTGCTGAGGTGTCACCCGTTGCACGACAGCACTCAAGTCCTGTGCCCCCAACGTCTCTCTAACCGTCTTTTGCACCAGTGAGTGCCTGTTTTGTTTGATATAAGCTGTGTTAGGATTCAAAGGGGTGACCCTGCCGGCACACTAACACTTTGTTTGATGTCCACAAGTGTCCTTCCTCCCATCAACACCAATGTAAACTCATATTCTGGGTTAGAAAAAATGGATTATTGGCTTCTGAGAGACCGGATTAACCCTTAAAATGCCACATACTTTGGGGGGGTGGGGGTGGGGTTAATGCATCCCCGGACGCCAAATACTTTTTTGCTGCACCTTTTTAAGAAAACGTCACAATTCTCAAAGAAAAAGTGAAATTTTAATGGGATACATATTTTTTTCATGCAAAGAGCATCACAATTACTTGAACACTGATCATTTTACACCCTACCAATGAACTGTAAAAACTATAAAAAAAACTACTGCAACAATCTCTTATTATATGTAGAAGGTGCAACTGACACCATTGAGGAAATTCGGTAAATCACCGACTGAGCCAACTGCGCTTGAACTGGCTGAACACAAACACAGAAGCCAACGCTGAAGCTGGCAGGCTAATCTAGTTGAGCAGCTGAATCCCAGGGAAAGTGATGCTGATTCGCTAGGGGGTGCCAGTGGTCATGAGATGGCTGCTCATCTAATGTACAGCACAGAATGATCAGCTCCGGTGTGCTGGCAAATTGTATTGGGAACCGACTATAGCTGGCTGTGGCATTCAACGAATATACGTCACCAAAGATACTTGGCTGCGGCGTGCTGGCAAATTGTGGCGTTTTAAGGATTAACAGATGTCGATTGCTCAGCGAATAATCAGATTATGTTGCCATGTAAAACTTTACTGTATTACTGTTAATGATTTTGTAGTCTGCCCATGTCCGTTGCACTCTGTCAGCCTACGCACCTTTTTGCTACGCACACACTTTTGGCAGCCACGGGTAGAAGCGTTCACAATTTAGAAAGGGTGCTGATCGGTGTCACCGTTGGTGAAACAAACTTACTTAGAAATGGGGAAACATATTGTACAACACTGGCAATTGCTTAGACTGACGCAACTCACTTGACAATCAACAACCGCAACCCATGACCAACCAGTTGTTGCAACCCAGTGATTGAGAAACACTGGCTTAGGCGACTCATTCGTGAACCAACAATGGTAACCCACGACTCACACGCGACATGATTAATGGTTGAGAAACACTTCCATGCACTCCTGAAATGCGAAGATCGGTTTGTACTACTCCATACTGGAAGTTGAAGTATGGTGAGCCACACTTGAACCTCATAATTGTAATAACCTGTACACTTTGTCACCGACATATGGACATATGGCCAAATTTCCTGCCCCAAATGGAGCCGTAAGTCAGTCTATGACTGTATTATTCTTCGGTTAAAATTACATTTTTCTTGGTAGGGATAAAATATCAGCTATTTTCAGCTTTATCAAAAATTCTAAACATCTAGTTGCCTGTTGTATAGTTTAGTTTGGGATTTTTTTGCTGTTATTACTCACATTATACTGTTTCCTGCTTTGCCTAAAATTTAAATCATTGCGCTTTTTCTGAAGAAGCATTTTTTTCCATTGTCGCAGTTTATTACAAAAAGTAATGTACTCCATAATCAGGTTTCTTGTGTTCACCTTTAACCATTTACACCTTTCATGAAAGAATAAAATCTGGGAAAACTTTGAATGCTTGAAGAACTAATGCATTCGAAAGGGGTCTTGAGTGTAAGACAAGGTGTTAATTACACGCAAACAATCCATCACAATTGTTCTTTTATAGTGAGAAGAAATGGAAATCAGTATCCATGGCTACATTGTTCTTCTTTTTCCTTTATTCTTATGAACAATTTATGGCAAGTGCGCCTTTGTAAAGATGAATGAAATGAGTTGAGTCCTTGGTATTAAATCGAGTGTTGTGTTCATCACACCAACAAAAAAGCACTTTCTTCTTCATGATTTTTGAAAGGACCTGGTAAAAGCTTCATAAAGAAATCAAAATTAGGGTGCAATTAAGTCCTCCTGATTTATGCTCTCTGTCTAACAACGTTTGTACTAAGAAAATTAGTTCTTCTGTTTGACAATATTTCATTAGTCATTCTCAATTTTATGCATGATTAGAGTCATAATGTTAAAATGACAATCTGCAGTCATTGTCCTGCTGTAATAGAGAATAATCATCAATGAGTGTGAAGCAGAAGGGTTTCGTTTAACATTATTACACTGCCTGTCCACGGCTTAAGTTTCAATGTGAATTAAAAAGTTGCCACTTTGACCATAATATTATGGGCTGGAACTTCATAAGGTGTAATTGAAATACATGGTACGAGTAAAGAATTACAAGTCCCAGACAAAAAAATGTTGGGAACCCAATGCTGTCATCTCCGTTTACTTCTGTGTCTCAACAAAAAATACAAGCACCCAGTGGCATGGAGACAACAAATTAAACAAACAAAATAACCCCAGTTGGGCTTCATATTAGGGTTAAAGTATCACAGGTGCTCCGTCCGTGTTGCCTCCTTTACTACTGAACCTGCGATGTATACTGTAGCCGGGAAACAGGAAGGGGCAGGGTTAGGTGCCCTCATTGGACATCTTATCTGTGCAGTGGGAAGAACAGGAGAGGATGTGATTAGTGATAACTCTGCCCCTCAACCTGTAGTGATGCCACATACGTTAAAGGAACCACAGACGTACATGCATGAAAACATTCATAGGCATACACTGGTGAGGACCAAACAAAATGTCCTCCTTGTGCTCTTAAGGATCTACCACATATTGTAATGGACTTTTAAAGTGTACTACAGGGGCTTAGGAGGCTCCACATCAATGAAGAGTTCCTCACCTCATTTTCTGCTTATTTACAGCGCCTTCCGAAAGTATTCACATCCTTTCACTTTTTATATTTTTTTGTGATGTTTCAGCCTTTTGCTAAAATACTTTATATTCATTTGTTCATTCATTGAACAACACTCGGTACTCCAGCATAACAAAGTGAAGACAGGATTTTAGGTTTCATTGATTAAAAAAATACAAAACTGAACTTTCACGTTGACTCAAGTATTCAGATCCTTAGCTTTGACATTTGAAATCTGGCTCATGTACATCCCACCCTGTTGATCATCATTGAGATGTTTCTACACCTTGTTTGGAGTCCACCTATGGACAATTCAATTGAATTGGACATGATTAGGAAAGGCAAACACCCTTCGCTAGAAGGTCCCACAGTAGACAATGCACCTCAGGGATCTGTCCTGAATTCCTGTTTACTCTCCATACAGCAGACTTCCAGCACAATAGCAGCGCTTGCCACCTACAGAAATGTTCAGATGACACGTCCATCATAGGCTGCGTTAATAAAGGAGATGAGTCAGAGTACAGGAAAGTCATGGAGGACTTTGTATTGTGGTGCAGGGACAACAAACCGCAACTCGACATTAGTAAGACAAAAGAGCTGGTGGTGGACTTCTGGCATGCTAAGGAGGACCAGTCACCATTCAAGGTAAGGACTTGGAATTGGTGCAGAGCTACATATAAACAGCAAACTGAACTGGTCTGACAGCATAGTCGCACTGGGACAAGAAGGGCCAGAGCAGACTGGACTTGCCAAAGAGACTCAGGTTTGTTGATGTGTGCAGCAAGCTGCTGGAAATGTTCTACCAGACCATAGTAGCCTGTGTGGTGCTCCACGCTGCAGTCTTCTGGGCACAAAAGATGCAAAATGCTTGAACAAACTTATCAGGAAAACCTGCTCTATCACAGGTCGAACCCTGGACATGCTGGAAACTGTTGTGGAAAAGAGGATGGTGTCAAAATTGGATGCCATTGTGAAAAATCCCCTCCATCACCCGCAGGAGGTGTTCTTTAGGAGCATTTCTAGCCACAAGCTCATTCCATTGCGGTGTGCTAAGAAGTGCTTCTGGTGGTCTTTTCTGCCCACTGCTATCAGGTAATTCAATGCATCCACCTGATGTACTGGTTAAATTTATATTAATTTATATATGTACTTACTTATTAATTGATTAATTAGTTGGTTGTATTATCTGGCCTGTGAGACTGTATACTTGTTTTTTATGTATCTGAGGTATGAATCTAAATTTCCCCCTTTGGGATTAATGATGTTTATCTAATCTAATCTAACACCTAAAACCTAAACCTAAACCTAAATATCTAAGAATGTAAAATTTATGAAAATCTTAATAAAATAAAAGGAACTAACAATTTAAGTTCTTTTTTGAAAATAAACAAGAAACTCTGATCGTTCACATATAATAATAATACAATAATAATATATTGACTCCACCCAAAGGGCCCATTTATCCCAGCCAGATAAGGAGGGTCCCTCTCCTTCAAAGTGTTTTTGCTGGTTGCAGATGGAGGAATGTAGTTTTCTTCTGAAAATTAAAAATCAAATAAGGGAAGGTTTTGATACTGAAATTAGAAGGAAAATAACCTGAGAAGGACCAGCCTGTCTCTTAACAAAATGGACTAGCGGAAAGAGTTTTTTTAACACTAGAATTCCTGAAGCCTATGAAAAAGCTCGTAATCCTGGCTCACCTAAAATCCATTCGCACCTTCCATCAGCGTCTTTTGTGTTGTAAATGCATTGATCAGCACAAGCAGCAAGCAGTCTGCTGTCCCATTCCCACTACCACCGCAGAAAGGGCAGAAAGCTCTCCCAGCTCAAGCCTTGTTTATCTAGGTGTGCGATACCTGGAGCTGTATCGGGTAAATAATTTTTTTTTATTTGGAACACATGCATTTCATATGTTTCGTGTCTACAACGATCTATGTAAGTGTTGGATGAAAAGAAATGCGAAAAATGCAAGAAATGCTGAACACATACCTAAAGCAGAAACTTTTTCCATGTTATACTAATAATGATGAGAAGTCTATAATGTGTGAAGACTTTAGTCCAAATATCAAATAAACATGTTCACTTTTATTCGAGATTGCTGCTTTTGCTGATCAACACATTTAAAAAACAAAAGACTCTAATGGAGAGGTTTGAAGGAATTTAAGGTGGGCCGAGATTACGAGTTTTTTCATCGGCTTTAGGAATAGTGTTAAGGACGGCTTTCCCAACTTTAAAACCTAAACCTACAGAAGAAATCGATGGAACCATTAGTACCATACTTGAGAGGTGACTTCTGCCATCTGCAAACAGTCTTTGCACGCTTGTGGCTTTGGAACAACAAATTAAGCAAGAACTGGAAAAAAGATATAAAGTAAATACTGTAACACCAAAAGGGGAAATAGACGATACTACACTGCATCCGCACACAGTTTTGAAAAGCTGAAATTAACTCATTCTTAAAACTACTCTGGAGCAGTTACATTTGGAAAGTGAGATAAAACATCTCTGAAGAATGAAGTCCCATCATTTGAGAACCTGTGAAAAGGACAATGATATATTTGAAGTTTAAAATGTACAATAAAGAAAAGCACTATTTGAATGCTGTGAAAACGACTAGCCTTGACACACGAAAAAAGGTGTGGGGCAGCCACCTGTATACTTAAATCCAGGCTGCAAAAAAGGCAAAAATGAAGAACAGTCATGTACAGAGTTGAGTTCAAAACAGAACTGAGTTAATGCAGGAAGTGGTTTGGTATTCAAGGCAGGCCGATGGAAGTGATGTCATGGGAACCAGAACCGGAAGTGATGTCTTTGAGGCCGTTACTGGAAGTGACGTCTTTTGAATCCGGCAGAATTTCCCATGCCTGATCTCCAGGCTTAAAAGAGAAAGGTTTACTGCACCCCGCCACAACTCTGGCCTGGCGTGGAATTACCTGCTTTTGGTCCTTTTAGCTGCCTTCCATGCGCACGCGTGTGACAATGCATTATTCATAATTGAATTAATTGCACTAATTGAATACATTAATTGAAAATAACAGCTTTTCAAACTACCCTGGATTTCCTCCATATTCTCTTTACAAGTCCTCGTTAATATTTTTATTGTTTAGCTTTCGAAACTGAGGAGTATCAAGAGGTTAACTGGTCATTTTTTTATTTCATGTATTTGTTTTGTTGCCCTCTACTCTCTGTATCCCCAGTGCCGGCCAAATGACCGCAAAGACTCACGCCTTGTTCCACTCGCTCTTTCTATTTCTTTCTTTGGTCAATCTGAAACACCTGCACTGATTTTGACTCTTTTTGCACGTATCCATAAGTTAATGCATGTACAGAAAATAAAGGGGTCAATTTTATGGTACTGTAAATGTTTCTTAGCATTGTTTTTAGAATGGCAGCCATACACAATCCCTTATTCTTCAAATTGATTGTTTTTGTGTATTGCAGATACCATGTGAACAAAAAGGCAATTAAGAAAAAACATCTAAAAATTGTTTTGTTTTTCCAAACAATGCTTAATGTGGTATTCAATATGGTAAATGTATGCAAGGTTAGTCATTGATTTTTTGAAAACTTCCTGTGCTTTTAAAGGGCATGGTATTTTCCCCGCCACCTTCTAGATGTGGTAAATGGTTTGACCTTAATGACAATTATAGCAGTTTATAAATTATAATTGTATCTTTTTTGCATCTTTTTTTAAAGATGTTTCGTTAATGAGCAGCACAACTGAACAATTTTTACTGCTCCAGGAGACCAGGTTTGAATCCGTGCCTCTCCCACATTTTGTTTTTTGGACACTGCCATTTTCCTCTCCAATTCCAAAGATGACGCAGAACCCTAAACTGAATCAAAGTGGGTGTCTAATAGGAGAGACCATGCCAGCTGGGATCATCTGTGCTAACAGTTAGATAGATAGATAGATAGATAGATAGATAGATAGATAGATAGATAGATAGATAGATAGATAGATAGATAGATAGATAGATAGATAGATAGATAGATACCAGAATGACAAAAAAAAGAAAATTTAATAAGAAAAAATTTCTGCCAGTCCCAGTGAGCCATTATGTGGGTGTATTGCTGTTGGTATAAAGGAACCCCACATCACGTTTCTTGACACACTTCTGCTGAGTGATTCGTTGTCTGAAAGTCCTCTGTGTTTGTGTGTCAAAGACAGGATGTACAAGATTGTTCATAATGACACTTGGTTTTGTTTTAATTTTCTCCTGTGCTGTGATCTCCAGGGGATCCAGAGTGCATCCTATAACTGAGCCTGTCCTTTTAATTAGTTTCTTGATTTGGTGGGCCTTTTTTGAAGTGATGTTTTCAGCCCAACACACCACACCATAGAAAACTACACAGGCCAGTTGTAGAAGATGTGACGGATGTCATGTACCACATTAAAGGAATGCAGTATCCTAAGGACAAGGAGCCTGCTCTGCCCTTTCTTCTCTAGTTCCTCTGTGTTTTGAGACCAGTCCAACCTGTCATTGATGTGGACCCTCAAGTACTTGTAGGAGTGCACTACAACTATATTCACTCCCTTATGCAATGATTACCACACTGAGTCTTCATGGGCATCACATGACAAGGTTAACACATCTGCATTTGATGATTTTCTATCAATCTTTTTTTTTTTTGCAGATCATCACAAGCTCTGTCAGGTTGGATGGAGACCATACACGAAAAACTATTTACAGTTTTGGAACAGGCTACAAGAAATTCCTACAACCAAGGGTCCCAATAGCACAGTTGCCTTCATAATTCTTAAAATGAAGAAGTTTGGAACAACCGCTACTCTTCCTAGAGCTGCCCACCTGGCCAAAATAAGCAATCTCTGGAGAAGGACCATGGTAAGACAGATGACAAAGAACACACCCGTCAAGTCTTTCAGTCTCTGCTGATGAAAAACAACCCCAATGCATGTTGCTACCACCACCATGCTTCACTGTTGGAAAGAAACAGCACAGGTAATGACTGATGTCTGGTTTTCACCAGGTATGATGCTAATCCTTATATTATTTTGCTTGTGTCTGTCCGTACTCGATATAAACAATGGTTGCCACAACTACTATATCCCTCCACAACAACAGCGAGGAATCCATCTTCCTTGCAGAGTTTTGGTCTTAGGCTTATCTTCAGCTCCTCAATTCTTCAATGTGACCAATTCGACTGTGGTATTTGACTGTTTATTCTGTGCATACATTGTTACTGACCGAAACTGCATTATGACACTATAATTTTACAACTCCTTTTTCCTTTACTTCAACATATGTCTCTCGATTAAATGAAAAGGCACACACAGCCTAGTGGCAACCAACAGAAACAGTCTCGCCAGCCTACATACCAAGACCAACGCACAGAAGCAGAAACATCGACATCACACCAGACCAACCAGTACTGGCAAGATGCCTTAGAACAACAAAGACAACGTATGACAAACCTCAGAGTGGCAGCAATCTTGTACCTTGACAGTGAATGAAAAACAAATTACACACACAACCTTTCTGAAGAGCAGCGGCACACTGCCAGACAACAAGAAATATTACGATAGAAAAACTACAGGGATTCCATAACACTGACAACTCAAAACAAGATATTCCCTTTATATTACGGCGTAGACAATTCCCTGTTCATTTAGCATATTGTACGACTATCACCAAGTCATAACGACAAACATTTAATAACGTCAGAGTTTATTTGCCATGCCCTGTTTTTACCCAAAGCCAGTTGTACGCAACATTTCCCAGAGTTACATCGAAACCTAGGTTAAGCGGACAGGAGCTGGCGGGTTACGCACAAGGGAATATTTTTGCTGACAATGACATTTATGCAACAAATTGTGTTTTCTGACAATTATTATAGACGTCGGTATACTACATTACCTGATGGCCACACTTCACACATACTGACTTACATGTGCCCTGCGTTTCCCTTCTTATCCAATATGTTCTGTTAACCTGTTCATGTTCCACTTCGTATTGTAAATATTCATGCAGTTGTAAGTAACTATAATAACATCCCATACTAATCATGTGGCTATTCTAATATTGTGCCCTCTCACAAGTCACTGCTTATTAAAATACCATACAGTAAATACTCGTGTTTAAGTTCTCCCGCGGATAAGTCGGGATTTGATTTTACCGTATAATTTCCGGCATTTTATAATTTCAGTCGTATAAGTCGAATGCAGAAAACTCACGCTATTGATCCAAGAGATTACGATATGCTAATGCCCACCTGAGAGAGTAACCACGGAGAACACTGCTTTTTTTTCTATGTATTGTGGCTACGTGACCACACGGTAATACCCGAACTGTTCCAAAGCAGCGTTTGCACTGTTTTGTGTTTTTTGTATCTTACACCCTCATACACCTTTATCGTAAGAGCATCCCTTATCTACAATGGAGCGCTCAAACAGAAGAAAATATGAAGCTGGTTTTAAATTAAAAGTCGTTGACGTGGTGAAAGAAATTGGTAACTGTGCTGCTGCAACAAAATTCGATGCGTCTGAGAAACTGATGCGAGACTGGAGGAGGCAAGAAGATGTAAAGAAAAAATAAATAAAGTGTCGTATTTTTGAACAGGCATATAAGTCAGGGTCTGATTTAATGAACAATTTTTCTGGTTTCAGGTTACTTATACGTGAGTATATACGGTAATTTCACTTTCTTACGGTAACATGTGATTTTCTTCACTCCCTCATGAACATTTCATTAATGCTTTTATTGTTACGAAATTTTCACAAGCATGATTGGCTAGTCTTTGTTTATCTCGGTTAATCTGCATTTTTCACATTCTGAGAGTCCTTCAGGTTTATTTTTAAAAACTTCAAGTAGGCACGTGTCTTTTACTGAAGAGAAACTTCTGTCTGGCCACTCTGTTCACGTTCCCAACCCTTTAATGAAACCCTAATGATAACCCCATTCCTAACCTGAACCTGATAAAAAACAAAATCTTGCCAAATGAATGTCAAAAAGGTTTTATCTAATTTAAACACAACACATGTATTTTCCTATGAATATATATATAGGGTCCACGAGTTAAAGTGTCAGCAATAAAGAGAAAAGGAACGTCTTACAATCCAGTAGCACTGCCAGAGAGTCTGCCCTTCTCTTTTGTCTTCAAAATGGAAAGCCTCACTTAATTAATTTTTCCAGCCATTAAATAAACGGCTTCTGGTCGACCCTGTCAAACTTTTTTTTTCCTATTTAACAACCTTCTAGCCTTACAAAGTGCATTGTGCTCTGAGGTAATTTTGCAATCATCTTACTACTTTATCTTTAATTTAAAATGTATTAAACATATAACATTTAAAAAAAATAAACAGTCTTGAATGATTACCTACATAACTACGTTAACTTGTTTCTTTCCCTAATTTTAGTTACAGTTAGCCAAAGGTCTTAAGCTTCTTATTATACTAAAGGAAGTCTGAATTAGCTTTAGCTGTTCTATTTCAGGGTGTTTATAACAAACGTAATGATTTATTTCACGAGGTAGAAGCACATAATAAAAAAGAAGAATTGCATGAAGTATTTCAAATATAAAAATGTTTGCGTCAATGTAAATGTTTAATGTCTACATGTTCTAAATTATACTAGAAATCTGACATTTTTCACCCTCTGTTAGAGGTCCAAAGAGGTCTAGATCCCTAGTAAAGGAATGAAAATCAAAAATAACTTCATTTTCGTAATTACTGACCTTACGATACTCCACGTGCTTATGTATCATTTTTAACCTTCTTGGGAGAGGCTCTTATTAACATATTTGTAATCAGCAATATTGACATAGAATTAAATGATGCTTCACACGCCTATTGTATATTACCGGTGTCCATTTTTTCAAAGTTTGACCCCTTGTATCCCACTATGTGATCTAAAGAGAACATGCCAGAGAGCTGAGCGTAAATGGAGAAAAACTAAATTGATTATTCATTATGAGATATTGAAGGCTAAAATAATAGAATACAACACAGGCCGTCTTGAGAGCTGGCGCTATTTCTCTAGAATTATAAATAACAATGATAGTAATCCTAGAGAGTCTTATTCTCTACTATGGGGTGAGACCCTGGGGTCAGCTGGTGTACCTTGCACAGCTTCAAGTCCTTCTGATCATTTGTGCTGCAGTCACCTATCGGTTTACTCTTTATTATTAGGATTTAATTTCCTGTATAAAATCTCTTTCTTTTGGTTGCTCTCGTTTAGGGGTCATCACAGCAGATCATCCGTCTCCATCTATCCCTGTTTTTTACATAATTTTCTGCCACATGTCCTCCCTTACCACATCCAAAAACCTCCTCTTTGGCCTTCTTCTTTTCCTCTTACCTGGCGGCTTCTGTACCCCTTATCTCTCCTCTGCCCGTGCCCAGATCATCTCAATTCCGCCTCTGTTTGACTTGGTCACCAAACTGTCGTACCTGTGTTGTCCCTCTAATATACTCATTCCTAATCCTGTCTATCCTCATTACTCTGAGCGCAAATTGTAGCATCTTTAACTTTGCCACTTCCAGCTCTGCCTCCTGTCTTTTTGTCAGTGCCACCGTCTCCAGACCATACAACATACAGCGGGAAAAATAAGTACCCGTCAACGTTTTTCTCATTAAATATATTTTTAATGGGGCTATTGACATGAAATTTACACCAGGGGGGTATTTTTCGTACGTCGCTTAAACCCTCCGAGATCAGGTGCCTCATCTTGGATGAGATAATGCCAGTGAAACTCATCCAGATAAGTCGGTTTTTCAAACGCAGCTGTGTATTAGATTAGTGTAGCTGGATCTAATCATCTGAGATGAATGCGCGCGCCCGCGCTGATTGAAAAGCCCATATATATTGAGTCTAGAAAACATGATCAGCAAGTCTTTGATAGGCTGCAACAAAATGACGAAAGAACGGGTGCATTTTTTTTCACACATGCGGCGCAAGACCTTTTATTCGAAGGACACAAAGAATTTCAAGATTTAATATACATAAGGGGTAACACTGCAAAAGCAGCCCAGACCAGAAAAGACGGCTGGCAAAAAGTGGCCGAAAAAATTAAACGCTAAGTAGTGTACATTGTACTTACTGAATGCAGCGTTTCATTTCCTATGTGTCAGATTAATTATTATTTAATATGTCATAATTCCAGATCAAACGTGAGCACAAGGAGAACATGGGAACAGGTTAAAGTGAAGTACAAGAATATACTTCAAACTGGTAAATATTGGTATATAACTATTTAAAGAATTGTTGACATAAATAATCATATATAATATAAAAAACATTAATTTTAAAGCTAATAAGAAGGCAGACAAGCAAAAAACAGGTGGAGGTCCATGCGGTCCAGACCTAACCCCTGCAGAAGAGTTGGCTCTCCAGCAAAATGCCCATCACCCTGTTTCTGAGGGCATTCCAGGGGAAGCTCCTCCTCAGAACCAGTGGCAGGATGCAGTGGTCACTTCATTTCAGGTAAAGGATGGTCATTGCATATTTGTCCTACATGTGTGCCATAGGTATGTTCCATATAGCCCTCTTTTTTGTTGGGTCAGTTGCAGGGAATGTCATATCCATTGAACCTGTGTCTGACCAACGAGATATTAACAAAGGTCAAATATTTGATGAAGACACTGTGTCTGATTATTCATCAGGAGGAGAGGTACATTTTCCAAATAATGTTTGATCAAACTCCACTCTGATCAGTTCCATGTGCCCCAATCACATTTGGAAATCCTGGTAATGAGAATGTTAGGCTGATTGCGGGATTCTTTATGGAACTGTGGGTGTTTTAGCCTGTGTATTACCTACCTGCAATGGCATGAAACGCCTCTGAAACACATGCAGGTGTCCAAGAAACACAATGAAAACCTGAAGGAAATGTTTCAGAGCCAAACAGACTTTACGAATTGCCTAACAAACTGTACTTTTCGATTGATGTTCCACATTGCCTACAGTATATAAAAAAGTGCCGCTTGCAAGAAACCTCAAAGCAATGCCTACTGTCTGTGTGGTTGTGAGAGCCCGACTTCGCCGAGTTTGACTTCGAATATACGGAGCTAATAAATCTTTGAGGTACAATATTCACCCTCGGCTAAAGCGGTATCTTTCGTACAGAATTTCCTCCGGGGGCAATAAAGGATCTTGCCGATCGCGCAAAACCCTCTTTATATGAAATTCTGTTCGTATAATTTGCGCACCAATATCAATTGGTCGCTCATTCATGAACGGCGAAGCCCTGACTGGATGACTTCCACGCACCATCACTGATCACGTGTGTAAACTAATCCTTGTTTGCTCAGAACAAACCTCCTCCGAGCAGGTTTGCGGATTTGGATGTGTTGCTATGACAACACATCCAGCAAGAGTTTCAAAAAACCGACAGATCCAGGATCAGGCCAAATCGTCAACAATTACATCCGGCTAAGCGAGTAATCCACGTACGAAAAATACCCCCCAGATGTCGGTTAACAACCCAATTAATCCATTCACACAAAGAAATCAAAACAAACAGTCCATAAATTATGTGTAATAAAGTGGAACGACACAGGGAATAAGTATGAAGAAAAGGAGGTGCAAAAAGGCATGGAAAGCCAAGAAAGAAATTGATATCTGTCAGTATTTAGAAGGCAATCCTGATAGCCCCCTATCCAGTGCAAATAAATATCAGCTGGTTTAGTCCTAATTGATGGCCTATCAAAAGGTTTCTCATTACTGAGGTGTCACACAAGGAACATCTCATGATGGCTAAAAGCAAAGAGCTCTCTCAAGACCTTTGCGACCTTATTGTTGCCAAACATCCTGATGGCATTGGTGACAGACATCTTTCAAAACGTATGAATGTTCCAGTGAGCACCATTGGGGCCGTAACCTGGAAGTGGAAAGAACATCATTTCACCCTAAACTGGCCATGACCAGGTGCTCCTTGTAAGATTTCAGACAGAGGAGTCAAAAGAATAATCAGAAGACCTAAGGACCACTTGCCAAGAGCTTCACACAGACCTGGAATTAGCAGGTCCAGTTGTTTCAAATAAAACAAGAAGTAATGCACTCAACCACCATGGCCTCTATGCACGCTCACTGAGCAAGAAGAAGAAAAAGCATGTTGAAGCTCGTTTAAAGTTTGCTGCACAGCATTTGGATAAGCCAATGAAATACTGGGAGAATAGAGTCTGGTCAGATGAAAACAAAATTGAACTCTTCGGATGTCATTGCACACACCATGTTTGGAGGAGAAATGGCACTGCAAAAACACCACACCAACAGTGAAGTTTAGAGGTGGGAACGTCATGGTATGGGGCTTTCAGACTTCATATACTGTAATTGAAGGAAGGATGAATGGAGAAATGTAGCGGGACATTCTTGATAAGAATCTGCTGCCATCTCCCAGGATGCTGAAGATGAAACAAGGGGGGACATTTCATCAATCCAAGAAAACCCAAACACACAGCCAAGGAAACTCTCAATTGGTTTCAGAGAAATAAAATAAAGTTGCTAGTATGGCCCAGTCAATCACCCGACTTGAATCCAATTGAAAATCTTTGGAAAGAGCTGAAGACCAGAGTTCATAGAAGAGGCCCCCAGAACCTTCAAGATTTGAAGACAGTTTGTGTGGAAGAATGGGCCAAAATCACATCTGAGTGATGGGTGCGACGGGTTTCTCCATACAGGAGGTGTCTTGAAGCTGTCATTACCAACAAAGGCTTTTCTACTAAGTATTAAGTAAATGTCAGTGTTCAATACTTATTCCCTGTGTCATTTCACTTTATTACACATAACAATTTATGGACTTACTTGTTTTGATTTCTTTGTATGTGAGGATTACTTTGGTTGTTACTGACATCTGGTTAAAATTTCATGTCAAAAGCCCCATTAGAGACACTTTCAGTTTTGCAGGTACTCTTCTATCAGAAATCACTCCAGCCACTCTTCTTCATCCAGTCCATCCAGCCTGCACTCTTCTTCATCCTCTGTGCCTCACTCTTTAATTGCTTTGGACTGTTGAAACCAAGTATTTAAATTTGTCTACCCTCACCACCTCTACTTCTTGCAGTCACACACTCTTCCACCACCTTCCCTCTCATTCATGCACATGTTCTTCGTCTTATTCATACTGACTTTGATTCCCCTTCTCTCCAATGTGTACTTCCATCTCTCCAGGTTTGCCTCAACCTCTTGTCTGCTCTCACTACAGATTCATTTTTCGCTCTGTCTTCATGATGATTCTGCTTTATTACAAATCTCATTCTGTTAATATAAGAAATATTTTGTGCCCTAGTGCTCATAAATATTTGTCCCACCTTGTACTCTCCCTTCTGCATGGCATACCATTTATTGTTACTCCAAAATTTAACAGTTCAAAAGATTAGTTTCCTGTTCTACATTTGTGTAGAAACCTAAAGATAAAAACGACTGTTCAAATGGTCAGTTCCCTGTGTCTTAGCTCAAAAGACATGCAGGTTAGGTGGATGAATTGGCCCTAGTGTGTGGCTGGAGTGTGAATGTCTGTGTGTTCATCCTGCGATGGACTAGCCTGCTGTCCAGGGAGTTTTCCTGCTTTGCGCCCTATGCTAGCTGGGATAGGTTCCAGCATCCAATGTGACCCTGTTCAGGACTAAGTGGGTTAGACAATGTCTGACTGTTATCTGACTCTCTCCAGTCTATCTCTGGCCTGATCCATTTTTTTAGCCAGTTGGCCAGGGTGGTGTGGTTTCATAACTGAGGCCATCGGACCTTACTCCTTTCTATGTTAACTAATGTTGTCTTATTTTAATTTCTTATTTATCTTTTATTCTTCTTTTCTTCATTATGTAAAGCACTTTGAGCTACTTTTTGTATGAAAATGTGCTATATAAATAAATGTTGTTGTTGTTGTTGTTGATTGGGTTTCCAGACAGTCATGCATATGCATGGAATATAGAAGAGGACTTAGTACACATCCCTTGGGGGATCCCATTTTGCTCTGTGGAAACTGGTAACACATCATTGAGCCCAAGTGCAACTGTGCTCATGCATTAGAAGTGTGAAATGGTTGAGGCCTATTGATTCTGAGAAATCTCTCCAGCAGGTGGTCTCTACAAAGATAATGATTTTCCATTCTGGCCCATGCTAAATTCTTTACAATTGTTTTTTTTTTTCCATTTGTCTTTTTCTCTTCTGGTTCTTGCTTCAGTTTTTGTCCACTTTGATCAGCCTTTATTCAAATCAAGCCATAATTGGGCTGATGACACAGTGCACCATGGCCATAACAAATTGAGACCACACATTGTGAGTTACAAAATAGTGGCAACCATACAAAAAAACACAACACAAAATGTCATTGCCATAAATTTTAAATATGAAATATATTTGTATAAAAGTGATCAAAACCGAAATTTATGACAGTAGGCGGTCGGCACTTCATGTCGATCCCATCTCTTAAAGATTAGCATGCTTTCAAAACTCATCAACTACAGCACAGCAGTCTATGCAAAATGCTACCCTGTGCTAATTTATTACATTAATTTGCAACTCCATGCTACATAGAGTGGGAAATTACACTTGTTCTCGGTCAACATTTCAAAGTCTGATTCATCTAAACATTAGAATCAAGCTAATTATTATTTTAATTAAGGATATAATTGACTGCAACCCAACCAGAAGACAATCTGACCTCCGTTGAGCATTATTTTTCTGCCCTCATGAAAAAGTGGAAATTATTCAGGAAAAGAAAGAAGGGAATTATTAATGAACAATTTTACATTTGAATCAAATAAAGCTATGGATCTAAAGCCCATACTAAGCTCTAATATTGCTTAAGAAAATAGGCTCATGAATTTGAATGATTGGAGTAGACCACTAAGTGGAGATCTTTGAAAAAAGAAGAAGAAAAGAAACCTTTACAAAGGCACAGACCCTGCAGCTCATCTCACGTTATCTCATTATTTTTTCTCAATGCTGTTTTCCTGGTGTCAGTTGTGGCACAGCCTGCAACTGCTCAACACATTTTCTGAAATCTTTTACAACTTATAGCTAAATTTTGAAGACGATTAGGACATGGAGATATCTGCAGAGCTTAGCATTTAAAATGTCGCTGCTCGTCTGTGCCAAGTGCCAATGGATTCTTGCCCCTTTACACCACTCTTTTGGGTAGTTTGCTGTCTTTAGTTGGATATCTCGCTGCTGCTGCTGCAGTAGTTGGAATTCATAAGTGGCTTTGGCCGGCTTGCCATTTTTATAGGCTTCCCTGCAGCTGGTTCTAAAGCTGCAAATTTATATGATAGAATACCAGTTCATACTACTGAGGCTACTTGTCAGCACCGCTACATAGCGCACCCCTACCTCCCCCCCCCATGCCTTCGAAGTCGCAATTCCAACTACTTGCAATGGCACAGTGGGATGGTCTTTGTTACTGTTGCGGCACATAAGAACACATGACAAAATGTTTGACAAACAAGAGGAGATCATTCAGTCAAACAATCTTTTCTGTCTAGCTAATAGCTAACCAGTGCCAAAATCTCATCAAGACACTTAACAACACATAATAATAATAACAATAATAATTCTTTACATTTATTTAGCGCTATGTTCACCACTCAAAGCACTTCAGTGAATGGAGAGCCACTTTAGCCACCACTAATGTGTAGCATTAACCTGGATAATGTGACGGCAGCTATTTCTGTGCCAGTACGGTCACCATGCATGAGCTGTTAACTAAGCTAAGTGTCTGCCTTTACTTAAATCCGGTTTGGTCTTGTGATATTCCTGAACAAAGCACTTTCTCAATCCTTCTAGCTAGAACTTTGGAAAGTATCTTAACATCACTATTCAGAAGTGAGATTGGTCTGTGTGATGCACATTGTAATAAGTCCTTGTTTTTCATAGAAAAGATAGCAATTGATGTTTGGCATAAAGTTTGAGGTAGAATTTTATTGTCTCTATCTTTTATAAATGTCGCTAATCAAAGGGAGGCTAACTTAATTGAAAGTGTTTTATAAAATTCTTCAGGGTAGCCATCTAGGCCTGCTGCTTTCCCAACATGAAATGAGTTTATAGCGTCAAGTATTTCTGAGAGTGTCAGAGGTTTATCCAATTCCAGAGTATCTAACTATGTTATCTGTAATGCATTAGATTGTTTCTTGTCTTCTACTGTATAAACTGAGTAGAATATACTCATTCTACCAAGAATACTACTAATAATAAGCGCCACCTGCTGGCCTCACCAACACATCTTGCAGCAGCCTCCCAAGCTTTTCAAAGCTATATGGTCTCCCATCCAAATACTGGCTATGCCTAAAGATGATTAGCTTCAGGTGGATGACCTCTTCTGAAGTGCATATGGTATGGCTGCTGACTTATTAAAGGTTGTCACGATTTCTGCTTCTGTTTCATATTCTCACAACTCTTTCCATAAAGAAGTACTTCCTGGTTTTAGTCCTAAACTCTCTTCCTCTTAACGTCCTGTCACCCATGTGCACATAGGAAACAGTTTATGAGCTCAAGTGTCGGTAATTCTTCACCAATCTCATTTTGTGATCTCATTCCGTCCCTTTTCAAATTGGAAGACTGACAGCTCTCCTCCACCAATGTCACTTCTGGTGTCCATCCACCTGGACTCTTCCTGCCCGGCTGACTTATGACACGAAGACCCATCATATTGTGCAGTTAAAATAGGACTCCGGTCCGAGAAGACTGCTGTTTTCGCGTATATTATTTTGATTTCAATCAATTTCAGTTATATGGGGTTTTCCCATGGGTGCCATAACACTCCCTCTCGCTGTTTATCTTATTACATTTATTTATTTATCCAAAACGGCTTACAACTTTTGAGATACAATTGGTTACTTTTTTTTGTCCTTTTCCAATTGGAACACAGACGGGTGAAGTAATTTCTTCAAGGTCATTCAGTATCAGTGGCGGGATTTGAACCCACAGCCTCAGAGGTTGAGGTCCAAAGCCTTAACCACTGTGCCACACTCCTTATTATTGCACTCCTTAGCAATTAGTTCACCCCAGGAAAAATTAGCTAAAAATGTTGAATTTGTTTCAACAAGAAAAAAAGTGATTACGTGTAAAGGAAACATGTAAATACCAAAGTGTCAACTTAAATACAGTAGGAAAGGTCTGTCGAGTATCCACCAATGTACTGATGCAGATTTAGTGCATGTACTTGTTTTGACATGTTTTGAGACAGTCACCAGTGCACAGCCTGACGTTGTAATTGGGACAGTAGACGTGTTTCTTTGTGTGCTTTTCTTAAAATACTTTTTTTGTTTCTTGCAAATGAGAGGGTAGAATGTCTGCCTGATCCACACGATCGACGTACCACTCGTGCTGTTGCAGGTTACCACAGTGCAAGGCTTAGTGACTTTCACAAGTCCCTTGACACGGATATTGACAGTCGCTGCATTGTAAACACTACTGAAGGTCTAATGTCTTCCTTGTCCTTGCATTTCATCGTCATTATTCTTTCTTTTTGTGATGTAGCTACTGTTGCACCATCCTGAAGCCTCTCATGCCCAAATTCATTGGGCATATCATGGAGGTTCAGTCGTGCAGTGTTGTTTCATCCATTTAGTTTCACTTTCCGTGTCAACATCTGATGACCAGTTGACATCATCATCACTATCCCTCAATTCAAGCCATGGCCCAGTTTCAGTTTGTTCTAAAACTGCCTGTACGGCTTATCGTTTTCTATTGTTTCTCATTGAAGGCTCTGCCCCAGTCATGAATATAAATTAGTTGCCTTAGAGTGGCAAAACTCATAGAAATATTCATGATTTTTTCAGCATGGTGTTACTTCATCTACTAGATGGCACCAGAATACATTAGTTGGACTTAAAAATGTAAAGCAGATCATCGAAAGTCACCCTGAGCGTGACTTGTGGAAATTGCATAGAATTGCAAGCCCAAGTCATGCTCAGGGTTAATAGTCAAGGAGATTCATTTCCACTGGTGTATCTAGCGGGGGCACTAGCTCCCTGGTTGGAATGAGTTCTTTTTTAATTGTGGCGTGTTACATAACTATATAGATATAATTTAAAAAGGCGATACCCCTCCCTTAGTGATGCGGTAAAAAATCACATAGGAGAAATAACTTAGCTTTCTTTAATGACAGTTTACACGGCATAACAGACAAAGGAAGCCATGACAAGAACCCAGTTTGGGAGTTGCAGCCTGATGTATAGAGTCTGCCATTTTTGTCGCTGTGTTGGAAGGATTTTCCGGATCGGATGACGTTATCTCCCTTCCGTCCACTAGCTTCAAAGGTGTGCCGGGCAATGTTCCAAGGCTTTATACTCTTTCTTCATGTGCAGGCCTCCACTTCGGTGAATCATGCCATTCCAAAACAAGGCACAGAGGATACAGTTTCATGCTGACTTTGACACACAGAAATGCCCATTTCACAGTTGTCTCTGTGTTGTCTTCTAATGCTTGCCTAGCAGTTCTTATATGGTTTACTCCTGTGTGCTAAATCTTGCTTTATGTTAGCTGTACATGTGAGTAGAAAGAAAAGTGGATTTATAAAATATTGTGTACAGAGCACAGTGACATATTAAACTTATATACTTATTACAATCCACCCTTTGTCACTGTGTCTGTGACAAAAACAATCCCTGAGGGTCTTGTCCACAAACCAAAAGGTACTCGATCCCCCCTCACAGTGTAAACAGCTCCCTAAGAACTTTTGTGGAAATGTGGGGTGTAGTGGCGATGTAGCTCCTGTTTCATTCGTCTAATATACAAGCATAAATAAATATTTATGATAGTAAAATTGATAACAATGATAAGTCACAATACAATTGGACGAACAGTTACATTTAACATAGTGTTACTAATTAGTGAATATATTCTTTCTCCTGATGTGTCTTTCATTACTTACATAGTCAGTGTTGCAATTGAATATCACTGGGCCCGTGCAGTGGGTACCATAGCCTCAGATTACATTATGAATCTATAGAGCACCTTGGTGGACTTTACTATCCTTTGGAACTTATAACATTTCTAACTACAGTATGTTGATATATGTGCTCATCCTTTGGTGTCTGATCCCTTTAAATTAGTTACAATAGTTGTAACATAAATGAGATGCTATTCCAGATTTTGATATTGCTATGATTATTAATAATTGTTTTTTACCAGTATTATCGCATAATTGTATGCTGTCTTTTATCCTCCCCAGCTTCACTATGGGATGTTCTATTCCCTTTCAGATTACAATTTATATCATTGGTGGTAAATTATGCATATCCTCATACCTTTGAGCCCCTCTTATAACACTTTCAAATATATTCCTAAACTTACT
This sequence comes from Erpetoichthys calabaricus, assembly GCF_900747795.2. NCBI lineage: Eukaryota > Metazoa > Chordata > Cladistia > Polypteriformes > Polypteridae > Erpetoichthys > Erpetoichthys calabaricus. The sequence continues at coordinate 13,338,099 of NC_041399.2, read as the reverse complement.
ATATACATGCCTTGTCCAACCCAGTGGTTTGTAGACAAAGTGTTCTGCTTGGTGGCTTTGCAGATCCCTCTCTCCGAACAAACGTGTGGCTGGTACAGGAACTAAATAGTGGATTTATAAAATATTTTTGTACAGAGCACAGAGACATATTAAACTTATATACTTTTTACAACTGGTGTCTTATGTGATTCGCCATTTAGTTGAAACAATTCTGCTGGATTTACTTTGTCATTGCCTTTGAGAATTTTGAAAACCCAGATTAGATCTCCACACAGACTCCTCTGCTTGAGATTAAACAGGTTTCATTCTCTGAGTCTGTTGGAGTAGGACATGTCCTCAAGTTCTGCATAGCTTCAAGTGCTGCTATGTCTTTCTTGTAGCATCGTGACCAGAACTGCACACAATATTTCAGATGAGTCTCCCTAGTGCATTTTTGTAGTTTAAGCATAATGTTCCTTGATTTATATTCACCGTTTTTTATGATATATCCTAACACCAGCAAGGGTCTTCAGTGCTTCATTGTCAGGTGGAGCAGCAGAGGTCATTAATGCTGCACTTCTGTGCGATGATCTGTGCATAATATGTGAGAAGGGAAACCTCTTTGTGTGGAAGTGCAGATGTATTAGGCTTTTAGCTGTCCTCATTCCCTGAGCTGACACTGCAAATGATGTTCCAAGTGTGAATTTCTCCTTTCGGACTCTCCTCCCATTGGTGCTGTATAACACCTCTTAGGTGTCTTCCTTCCTGCACTAATGCCATAGACAATATTTCAGATCCCGGGTCTCAAAATCAAGACTCTCCAGCATCTCTTCAGAAGAGCCCAACAAGTTCATATTTGGTGTTCACAGCACTTGGCACTTTGCTAAATTGGGCTGTATGTACCAATGAATTCTTCTCCTTACATCACTCTTTTAGGTTGCTTAGAAGGATCACTCACAGTTTAAAATTGTCTAAAATCTTTCCAGGGCATGATCCAACCTGCAAATGCTGCAATCAAGTTCTAGCCTCGCTTGGGCCTGCACCAAATTAACATCATTTTTAAATGCCTATAAGACAGCCTTAGTGTCACAATCCCTCCTAACCCATTAACAGCTGTGTTTGGTGGGCTCACAGGGGGGCTTAAAGTGGAGAAGGACAAACAAACTGTAATTGCCTTTACTACACTATTAGCGCATAGACTTATTTTGCTCAACTGGAAGAATCCTAACTCTCCTTTTTTAAGTCAGTGGGTAACTGATAACGTTATATACTATTTGAAACTGGAAAAAATCAAATTCGCACTTAAAGGATCTGTGCAGCACTTTTTCAAAACCTGGCAGGATCTAATCAATAACATTTTAGAATAAGCTTTTAAAGCACCGAGGAAGCAGATTCTCTCCGCTTTTCTTTTTTTACTCCATGTATCTTTAGTCACTTATTAATTCATCTATTAACTTATTTTTACTAGCTTTAAGTTTTACTCTGCTGGCCTAGCTCTCTTTCTTAGTGGTGGGGATTGATTTGTTTTCGATCCAATTTTTGTAAAAATTGACCTATTTGTATGGATAGTTGTGTGATTTCAATAAAATCAATAAAATAAAAAAAAGAAGGATGACTCACTGTTGTGGCACTAGTTGGATTTATTTGCAACTTTGTCAGGCTTCCTCTTTTTATAGGCTCCCCTGCAGCCGGGACTGCAGCTGCTTATTTATATGATGGAATGACACAACAGTCTTACACAACTTTCCAGCACCATTATGGTATATTGTCTATGGTTAAATAAGCATACAGTATTAATTATCTATTGTGACGGGTGGCCACGGCCATAACCCAGCTGGGACGCCTGCTGAAAGGAAGGACTGGTGGGGTAGAGAGTATCCACAACGCACTACCTTCTCTGGAACGCTAGAGGACAGCTCTCCTGGGTAGGTGTGACACCATAGATTCCCGCAGGGCACGCTGGGAGTTGGAGTTTGGTACAACCCTGTTTGGTTCCATAGGGGCCACCAGGGGGAGCTGCAGAGCCCTACATTGAACTTCCATCACACCTGGGAGTGATTCCAGATAACGCTGATGAACCACCTGGAGTACTCCCAGGAGCTGCTTAAAAGGAGCCGCCTCACTCCATTCAGAGAGAGCCAGAGTCGGGAGGAGGAAGACGAAGCTTTCCAGAGAGAGAGTGGAGGTGGAAGGATGGAGTGGAGTGGAGTGGAGTGGAGTGGAGAGGAGTGGAGAGGAGAGGAGAGGAGAGGAGAGGAGAGGAGAGGAGAAGAGAGGAGAAGGACTAGGACTAGGACTAGGACTAGGACTGTGAACAGCGTACAGCATACTTTGGTGGTTTGTACTGTCCTGCCACCTGGGGAGTGAGGAAAAAGTGCTTCCCAGCTGTAAATAAAAGTGTGTTTTGTGCTGCACTTGTATCTCTGCCTGTCTGTGCTGGGTTAGGGCAGCTGTATGTGCCCATGGGCTACCACACTATGCAGATGTAATAATGTAAGGTGACCAGAAGGGACCGACGTATCTAGACAGGAATTCTGTGTGGCTGCCTAATCGAAATGGGATTTTAGTTTCAACACTATGAAACACAATCTATAAACCAGACAGAAAAAAGCTGACCACTGGGCAGAGGAGTTAAGCTGGTGCAGCTTGAGTTTTAGTGTTTTGTTCAAAGGGCAGTGTAAAAGCTAGCTGAAGTTTTAGAAAGAGGCTTCCTTGTCACAGATTTAGTTACAGTGTCTGTGTATAAAATGCCCGAGTGCATCTATCAAGTTTTCCATTTACTGTTCATCATCCCCTTTGCTGGTGTTCGCTATAACAAGATGGGGGGGGGGGGGGGGGGGGGGGGGGGCTTAGATTGCCAACAATCCAATTGCTCCAGAAACACACAAGGTCATACATGGCTAGGGGGCTCACCCTGTGAAATCCAGAAAATAAGACAGGAAATATAGTTTTTAAAAAATCTCATTACTGTCTTTGAACTGAAATGATAACTGTGTGTGCAGACTTCAAGTCAGGCTCAGTGTTATAAAATAATTTTAAATTTGTTTGTTTTGGTTTGGATGCTTAGAGGTTAGCACTGCAGGCCTAACAGATTCATCATCCTGGGTTCAAATCCCACTCCTGGTTGTTGTCTGGGTGAGCTTGCAGTTTAATTCTTTGTCTGTGTGAGTTAAACTTCCACATCTGAATTAACATGCTGGTTAGTTAAATTGCCAGTTATAATCTGGCCCTAGGTGAGTGTGGCTATGTGTGATAGTGGACCCCTCAATAGATTGGTTCCTGTCTTGCCCCAGACTTTGCTGAGATTGGCTTAGGCTTGCTACAGTCATGAGTTGGAATGAGTAAGTCTGAGAATATTATTGTTGTCTGCACAGCGACACAGAATGACGAAAAGGATACAGGCCTCAAAAATACCACAAGAGCCAGACTACGACCTTCAATGGTCTTCCTAGAAATAGACCTTTAAGTCCAGGCAACCAGCCACCAAAGCCAAGAGGCAGCCTTTCAGGTCCAAAACGGGGCACTGGCTTTGATAGCTGAAAAATACTTTAAAATGACCCAAATGCCCTTCAAGGGAGAGGATGACCATAAACCTTCTGGCTTGAACAAGAAGGAGAAATATGGCAAATATAAGACAAAATGAGTTTGTCTAAAAATGGCAACCCAAGGCCTAACAGACTGAAACGAAATCCAAGGCAAAATCCAGTAAACAGAGGCAAAGTTATAACATAAAAATCATAAATTTTGTACAGTACTTAATACACAAAGATTTTTAAGTCCAATAGCACCAAAGACGTTCTGCTGGAACAAACTCCTTCACCTCAGTATAAAGGTGTAGGGTGGTCCCACAGTAGTAATGTCATGGCGTACCTACCTCTTAGGGATCTATCCACAAAACACTAGGCAGAAAATATAAACAAAAGCAAAGACAAAAATGGCAAATATAAGGCAAAAAGGGTTGTCTAAAAATGGCAACCTAAGGCCTAAAAGACTGAAATGCAATTCAAGGCAAAATCCAGAAATCAGTGGCAAGAATATAAAATAAAAATCAGACATTTTGTACAGTACTTATGAGACAAAGATCTGATCTGACAAGAGATCTTAGCTGCTCTACATGCTCAGTCATTTTGAATGCGATGGTCACACAGTACACATGGTCACTCAATGGTGTCTAGCACCCCCCACTGGCTAGTCCAGTGAAGTCGTCATTGTTCACGTAAGTGCACTCCAGTCCACTCTCCTTGGCTGCCTGGTTACAACAATGCTGTGCAAACCAATCTCATTATATTTATATATCGTGTGAATTTCCCCTTGGGATTGATAAAGTATCTATCTATCTATCTATCTATCTATCTATCTATCTATCTATCTATCTATCTATCTATCTATCTATCTATCTATCTATCTATCTATCAACAATGGTGGGACTTTTTCCGGGCAGACCTCGTATTTTTGGTCTGATACAATACAATACAGTACAATTTATTTTTGTATAGCTCAAACTCACACAAGAAGTGCCACAATGGGCTTTAACAGGCCCTGTCTCTTGACAGCCCCCCTAAGAAGACAAGGAAAAATTCCCAAAAAAAAACCCTTGTAGGGAAAAAATGGAAGAAATCTTGGGAAAGGCAGTTCACAGAGAAACCCCTTTCCAAGTAGGTTGGGCGTACAGTGGGTGTCAAAAAGAAGGGGGTCAGTACAATACAATACACAGAACAGAACACAAGTAATTCTCAATACAGTATAAAAATAAAAATATTCCAGTACAGAGCAGAACTTAACAGTAGATGATATCACATAATATGATTTGGATTTGTTTAGAGTCCTGGAGACCTCAGTCATCAAGTTGCTTCCTCCTATTGGCCATTCCACAGCTGAGACAGCGCTGGGCCAACCAATCCGATGAAAGGACCCCTCTGCCCGATGATTCCTGCAATCCTCCATCAGGGATGACTTTACCTTAGGAAGGTAAAACAACTTGACAGGTGGGCTGTGGCACCAAATGCCACATTAAAGTACCGAGAAGAGAAACAGAGTAGGTGAGGGTTAGTAACAAATTCTAACTATCATATTACTTATGTTTTAGTGCTAATGACTAACAACAGAGATGCAGTCTGTACAGTTAATCAGCAGCTCTAGTCAGGGTGTGCTAAACTGAAGTAGTGAGTCTTCAGCCGGGATTTAAAAGCTGAGACCGAAGGGGCATCTCTTATAGTAGCAAGCAGACCATTCCACAGTTTAGGGGCCCTGTAACTAAAAGCTCGACCTCCCACTGTTATTTTATTAATCCTTGGAACTATAAGCAGACCGGCATCTTGAGATCTTAATGTGCGCTCTGGTTTGTAAGTCATGATAAGTTCAGACACGTAAGCCGGACCTCGGCCATTTAATGCTTTATATGTTTAGAGGAGGATTTTGAAATCTGCCCTAAACTTAACCGGGAGCCAGTGTAAGGATTTAAGAACTGGAGTTATGTGTTCATATTTTCTTGTTCTTATAATAATTCTTGCAGCAGCATTTTGGATTAACTGGAGGCTGTATAAAGAACAGTTTGAACATCCAGTTAACACCCCATTACAGTAGTCAGTCCTACTAGAAATAAATGCATGAATTAATTTCTCAAAATCCTGTATGTTTAGAAAGTGCCTCAATTTCCCAACATTTTTAAGATGGAAGAAACATGATTTGGACAACTTTGTAATATGCGCTTTAAATGACATGCTAGAGTCAAAGATAACTCCTAGATTCCGGGCTGATTCAGTAAAATTAATGGGGATTCCAACTGAGTTAAATGATGACAAAATATTGCTGTGATCAGCGTCATTCTCTCCAATAATTAACATCTCTGTTTTATTGGTGTTTAAAGACAAGTACGGTGGAACCTCGGTTCACAAACGTCTTGGAACACGTACAAATCGGTTTACGACCAAAAAGTTCGCCAAACTTTTGCCTCAGTTCACGACCACACACTCGGCCTACGAACAAGCCAGTTTCCCTTTTGATTTGTACGTGTTCAGTCTCTCCCTGTGCATTTCCTGTGCAGCGAGCAAGAGAGAGAGAGCGCCACACACACACGAGACACACACACACACACACGAGAGAGAGACACACACACACAGGCATGAGAGAGAGTGAGAGAGACACACACAGGCAGCGCGAGAGAGAGGGCTGGACACATAAGGTAGGAAGGCAGTTAAAGAATGCACCGGGCTTGATTTTGTTTTCACTTCTGTTTACAGCGATCGATTCGTAGCGTGCATTGTTGCAATGTTACTTTTCTTGGTGGTTTATTAAATTACGGATTTTTTCAAATGTTCATTTTTTTCCCTGTGCTTAAAACTCATTAAAAAAAAGTGTTTTTAGCCAGAGGTTGGTAGCACTATAGCACGCACTATTGCAGTGCTAGTTTTCTCTGTTGTTCAAGGTTTTTCTTAGTGTTACTCAATGTTTTTACATTTAGTTTACTATTACGCTGCGCATCCATCCACTCCTTTAATTCACTAACACAACTAATTAAAGACAACATCGGAGAAATTTCATTTGATCTAAAATGTTCACTGTATCACAAAACTTGTATAGAAATGTGTATTGTATATAAATTACTGCATCATTTCATGCCGTCTAAGCATATGGTGCGGGTTGGGTTTTGGCAGTTGAGGACTGGGGTGGGAAATGGGTGGCAAAAATGCACCTGGCCACAGGCAACATTTTGTAACCCACATGAAATAAAGCACTTATTTGAACGTTTCTCTAATGAGTAACTAAAGTGGGTCTATTCATTAAAAGATTTGTCTCATATTTTTTCAGCTTCTGATTTTAGTTCTATTTACTCTTGCAGAGAGCCAAAAGGGTCTGCACTTAAAATCTCTTGTGCACAGTTGGTATTACGAGTTTGAAATGTGCAACCATGAATCTGACAGAAGTAACTAGAGGCATATTGATTTATTCACATTAGGCTTAAGGCTATCGAAAGGAAGGGGCTTCCCATCTGGCAAGCGGTTGTCAGAAGCCCAAAAGGACATGAGGTTGGGTCACAACAGGGAATGGGTCAGCCATGGGCCATGTAGAGAGTCAGATTTCCACGACGGCAGATGGCGTCAGTGTATATAAACAGTGTCCGTCGGGAGGCATTATGTCCTATTGGTATCAAAGGCTCTTCAGAGATGGCTTTATGCTCACTTTGTTATATGGTAGATTTAATTTGAAATGGATACGTTTGTTATTTTTGATCATCAGTCTACACTCAATAATCCAGAATGACAATGTGAAAACACATTTGCCAACGGGTATGCAAATGCATTAAAACTTTAAAAATGGAAATTTCTCACTTATAAAAGTCTTCAGACCCATAATTCAGTGCTTCTTTGACAGCAATTCCAGCTTTGAGACTTCTTGGGAGAGTCTTTACTAGCTGCGCACACTTGGATTTTTTTATCGCATTCTTCAAGGCAGACTCTCTCAATCTCTGTAAATTGCCATCTTATCACTACTTATCATCATCATCAGGTCTCTCCACAGATGTTCTATGGGGGTTTATGTCTGGGCTTTAGTTGGGCCACTCAGGGGTCACTCAGCCACTCTCGTGTTTTCTTGGCTGTACGCTTTATTATTCTGGAAGGTGAAACGTCTTCCCAGTCTGAGGTGGTGTGCACTCTAGAGTAGGTTTTCTATGAATTTGGCTGCATTCATCCATTCGGCCATTTCAAGGGGAATGGCAGCGATTTCGTGGTGAAGGGCGTCCTTGAGAGCTTCAAGGTTTTGAGGTCGGTGTGTGTATACCTTTGATTTGAGGTAGCCCCACAAGAGAAAAACCCACAGAGTGAGATCAGACAGACGTGTAGGCCACCCAGAAACATCTCCCATAAAACTTGCATGGATCTCTGCACGGTATGAGCTGTTGTTCCATCCTGTTGAAACCAGGCATACACCACATCCATTTCTTCCAGTTGGGGCCGCAGAAAGTTCTCTAGAATTTCAATGTAATGTTCTGAAGTGACGTTGACCGTTGACCCCCCTCCCCTCAAAAAAGTAAGGGCCTATAATGCCAAATTCTGCAACCACACAGCAAACTGTAACATACTCACTGTGCAGGGGTCTCTGATGAAGTTCACAAGGGTTGGTTTCAGCCCAATAGCGAAAGTTTACTTATTTACGCAACCATTCAAATGGAAATGTGCTTCATCAATGCACATGACGATGGCATCTCGATAAACGGTTTGCAGAATGTTCGCGGACAACTCTTTACGGCTCTCCCAGTCTCTCTCAGTGAGTTCCTGCACTACCATCATTTTGTATGGATGGAAATTAAGGTCCTCATTCAAAATTCTCCTCAAAGATGTATTGGAAATGCCTAAAGCAGAAGCATGCTGAACATCTAGGAGACTGTAAAATTAATGCTTGGATGTTTTCAGGCATTCGTAAAGTCCAAGGACGGCCTGGAGATTTTCTGTTCAATGTTGTACCTGTCTGTCTAAATTTAGCCACCCACTGAAGAATTTAGTTTTAGAATTTGTCTGCATTCATACTTCCATCAGTCCTGACCGGTCTCAGTGTTCCTGCCAATGAGAAAATCCCCATAGCATGATGTTGCCACCACCATGCTTCACTGTAGGGATGGTATTAAGCAGGTGATGAACAGTACTTGGTCTTCACCATACACAGTGCTTGGAAGTCTTTCCAAAAAGTTCATTTTTTGTCTCATCAGACCAGAGAATCTTTATCGTCATGCACTCAGACACCCATTGGGCTGTCATATGCATCTTACACAAGAGTGGCTTGCATCTAGCCACCCCATCATAAAAGCTTGACTGGTGGAATGCTTTGCTGAGATGTTCATCCTTCCAACAGGTTCTTCAGTCTCAGCAGAGGATGCCTAAAGATCTGCTAGAGTGACCACTGGGTGCTTGGAATCTTAACTAAGAAAAGAAAATCCGAGCACATCTCTCCAGTTTTGATGTCACTACACTGGTTACCTGAGTCATTTAGAATTGATTTTAAAATACTGCTTATGGTTTACAAAGCCTTAAATAATCTGCTCCATCCTATATCTCAGAATGCCTCTCACCTTACACTCCAAACCGTAACCTTAAATCTTCAAATGAGGGTCTGCTTAGAATTCCAAGAGCTAAACTTAAAAGAAGTGGTGAGGCGGCCTTCTGCTGTTATGCACCTAAAATCTGGAATAGCCTGCCAATAGGAATTCGCCAGGCTAATACAGTGGAGCACTTTAAAAAACTGCTAAAACTCATTATGTTAACATGGCCTTCTCATAACTTCATTTTAGTGTAACCCTGATATTCTGTATACAGTAATCCCTCCTCCATCGCGGGGTTGCGTTCCAGAGCCACCCGCGAAATAAGAAAATCCGCGAAGTAGAAACCATATGTTTATATGGTTATTTTTATATTGTCATGCTTGGGTCACAGATTTGCGCAGAAACACAGGAGGTTGTAGAGAGACAGGAACGTTATTCAAACACTGCAAACAAACATTTGTCTCTTTTTCAAAAGTTTAAACTGTGCTCCATGACAAGACAGAGATGACAGTTCTGTCTCACAATTAAAAGAATGCAAACATATCTTCCTCTTCAAAGGAGTGCGCGTCAGGAGCACAGAATGTCACATAGATAGAGAAAACAATCTCTAGCAAACAAATCAATAGGGCTGTTTGGCTTTTAAGTATGCGAAGCACCGCGGCACAAAGCTGTTGAAGGCGGCAGCTCACACCCCCTCCGTGAGGAGCAGAGAGAGAGAGAGAGAGAGAGAGACAGAGTTTGTTTTTCAGTCAAAAATCAATACGTGCCCTTCGAGCTTTTAAGTATGCGAAGCACTGTGCAGCATGTCGTTTCAGGAAGCAGCTGCACAAAAGATAGCAACGTGAAGATAATCTTTCAGCATTTTTAGACGAGCGTCTGTATCGTCTAGGTGTGCAAACAGCCCCCCTGCTCAATCCCCATACGTCAGGATCAGAGAAAGTCAGCGCAAGAGAGGGAGAAAAGTAAGCAATCTAGCTTCTCAGCCATCTGCCAATAGCGTCCCTTGCATAAAATCAACTGGGCAAACCAAATGAGGAAGCATGTACCAGAAATTAAAAGACCCATTGTCCGCAGAAATCCGCGAACCAGCAAAAATTTAAATATGCTTACATATAAAATCCGCGATGGAGTGAAGCCGCGAAAGGCGAAGCGCGATATAGCGAGGGATCACTGTATACATTTAATTATCTTTTTTTTTTTATAGCTCCAAAATCCATACTAACCCCTATTTTCTCTGCTGTTCTCTTTCTGGTTTTCTGTGCTGGCGATCTGCGCCACCACCACCTGATCAAAGCACCGTGATGTCCCAACATTGATGGATTGAAGGCCAGAGGTCCATATGACCGTCATCATCAAATTCTTCCACGTGAAGCCTGAAAACCATGAGGACTGACTGAGGTCATTTATGTTAGGTAGAATGCTTACTGAGGGCTGGGTGGTCTTGTGGCCTTGGAACCCCTGCAGATTTTTTTTTTTTCCTCCAGCTGTCTGGATTTTTTTGTTTGTTTTTTCTGTCCTCCCTGGCCATTGGACCTTACTTTATTCTTTGTTAATTAGTATTTCCTAATTTTACTTTTATATTTTTCTTTATTCTTTCCTCATCATGTAAAGCACTTTGAGCTACACCATTTGTATGAAAACGTGCTATAGAAATAAATGTTGTTGTTGATGAACAACTCCCAGTCCAAGGCCCATCTAGCCTGCTTACTCATTTTTGCAAAATGGCCAACTCTAACAAGAGCCCTGGTGGTTCCTAACGTCTTCCATTGCACAATTATTGAGGCCACTGCACTCCTGGAAACACTCAAAGCTAAAGAAACGGTTTTATCCCCTTGCCTTGATCTGTGCCTCACCACAGTTTGGTCAACAGAGAGTTACTTGGACATTATTACTTGTTTTGTGTCCCGACATGTAGTGTGGATTGTAAGAGCTTATAAACATACACAGGTAGATGTTTGCTCTTCTAAACAATGTCCAGTCAAATTAAATTTGCCACAGTTGGACACCAATGAAGTTCAAGATGCATCTCATGGTGAATTAAAAACAATTTGGAGGCCACAGTAAAGAGTCTGGAAGCTTATATGAAGGAGAGATTTCAGTTTTTGATTTTAAACTCATTTGCAAGCCCTTCTGAAAACATGTTTTCACTTTGTCATTGTGGGATATTGAGTGTAGATTAATCAGCGGAAATAGCAAATTTATCAATTAAACATGAAATTTACAACACAGTAAAGTGAGTAGAAAGTGAAGGGGTCTGAATACACTGTACGAGGGGTGTTCAATAATTTATCTACCAGAGTATAAAAGAAAGTAGCAACTGTAATGAGATAGAATTCAGTTTTTTAAAGAAAATTACATTTCTGTGTGTTGCTTAGTGTAATGGGCTATAAACCAGTGTTTAAAAGTAAAGGCAAAATTCCTGGAAAATTCTGTTGTAGGTTATTGTTGATGGCTATCTACAGGACATAAATATTTACCTGTCTTGCAAAAGAGTCACCTGCTTTGAATAATCAGACCACTTTAATTTGTATCTCGTCCACACACAATGTAGTGACCCAGAACTGCCTGCTTTCTTTGAAAATGAATGAGTTCTGGGGACATTGGTTTCTAATCAGGCACTTTTGATAGCTGACAACAATACTATTGTTGAACCAAAGTAAATGTGCTGACACTATTGTTCTGCAGAGGAAATTGGCATGCACCATTGTTTCTGATATTGATAGCAGAAGAGAGAAGTCTGGTCTGAGACTCGTGACTGCTGCCTGCTTCTTTCATGCCTTTTCACCATGTCGCTGTGGCTTGTACCTGGCCCCGATTCCTCTAGGCCTGAGGCCAGTAACACAAGAATGTTGAAGCTAGTCTGGGGATTCTGTGACAGGCCTCAAGGTTACTCATGCACAGTTGTGGCTCAGTGCGAGTCTAACATTTCAAGAGACAGGAGATCAGGAGAGTCCTCGTGCCAATCAAGTAAGCTTCTTCACGACAATGTGCCAGTTCACATGTCACATCAATCACAGGCTGCCATCCGAGAATGTGGCTTCCAGCAGCTGAACCATCCACCCTACAGTCCTGACTGGTCTCCCTCCAATTATTACCTGTTCCGAGTTTTGAAGAAATCTCTCCGTGGACAGCAGTTTTTATGTGATGAAGACGTCAAGACAGCTGTGATGTCCTGGTTTGAAGGTCAAACAGAAGATTTTTTTTCAAAGGGGTTAAAGTCATTGCAGGAAATGTGAATGAAGCGTATGGGCTATATTGAAAAATATAACATTTTTTGAAAACTCTTTTCTTTCATACTTGTGGTAGATAAATTATTAAACGCCCCTCGTATGTTCCACTCCCTGATGCAGTCCATCTCTGCTCTGCCTTTTTCTGGCAATTCATTATGATTTAACTTCTATTGGGATATTTGCAATTTTCTAGATGCCTTTTTTGTATACAGTGGGGAATTTTGGAAAAATCACAATCATAAATTATTGACACAGAGATTTTCGCTACAGTCCCCCAGTGGTTGTCACTTTGGAACTTCAAATACCTGATGAATAAAACGAGTCCTTAATTGTTCTCATGAGTATGGGAAACTTCAAAGGGGCTACTGCCATTGCTTTGAACTTGCATCCAGAATAAAAATAAGACTTGGAGTTTGGCAGTTTGGTTTTATGCCAAAGAGAGGAACAATTGATGCAGTTTTTGCATTGAGACAGCTCATAAAAAGAGAAACTGAAAGAAACAGAAATGTTCGCGTGCGGTGCTCATTGATTTGGAGTTGGCTTTGATAGAGTGCCACGTCAAGAGGTCTGGAGGCAAATGACAGAGTAAGGAGGACCAGAGAAGTTTGTGAGGATGGTCCAGGATTTGTATGAGGGAGTGAGGACAGTGTTGGGGTAACAGACAAGATCCCAGTTAGCGGAGTTCTGCACCAGGGATCTTCTTGAAGTTCTTACCTCTTTGATCTCATCATGGATGTGTTGAGATATATAATTAAAGACCAGTCCCCCTGCTCCATACTAGCAAGATGGAGCTGACTGTTGTGGCAGGCCATCTGCTCTTCTCGTTAATTTATGTTTTAATTTTGTTTTTACGTGTTAGTATATCCCGGCAGCTTTTTTGCTATGACTGTGTGTCCTTACTTAATAACTTTTCTGGCATGGTATCCTCTCCATTTTCTTCTTCTGATGGGTCTGTATTTGAACCTTCACCCTTGTTTTAGTCATCTCCTGACCTCTTTACCAGGACGGCGGTGTTCACCTGTATGAGTGAGCTGGGTTCCCCTGATGCTCTCGACGACAATAAGGAAGGCTTGCTGGCATTGCTGTTAAACAATGCCTGCTCAGTTTTTCTTCACTGGTCTTGGATTCTCGATGCTTGACAGTGGTCTTTGACCCATCTTCTCTTCTACAGGACACTGGACCTGGCACTCGAGAGCTGGAAAACGGATTTAATTTCCCCATCTCAAGGCGGCATCTTCCTTCTCTTTGTGTTCTAGGGGTGTGAATGCTGCTAATCTTCACAATTTCACCCAAGATCGTCTATCAAGGTTACTCTTCTTAACATAAGGTCAGTGACTAATAAAACTCTTATCCTGCAAGACTTTATTACCTCAAAGAAACTATGCTTCTTTTTCATCACCAAGACCTGGATTGTTTATGGTGACTCATTTTATTTTACTGATTTTGTACCACCAGGTTATTTTTTTACGCTCTTCGATTGTCTCATCATGGGGGTGGGCATTGCCAATGTTTATAAAAGTTTGTTTCTGTGTCTGAGCCTTACAAGGGGTCTGTTTAGTAGCTTTGAATTGCAACATTTTCGAAGTGTGTAACTCTTCCTCTTTCCTTTGTGCTGTGGTTTATAGGGCTCCTGTTATTAATGATGCGTTCATTTCTGAGTTTTCTGATCTCTTGGCCGATATTAAGCTCTCCTATGAATAAAAGTACTTACAGTGCATCCGGAAAGTATTCACAGCGCATCACTTTTCCACATTTTGTTATGTTACAGCCTTATTCCAAAATGGATTAAATTATTTTTTTTCCTCAGAATTCTACACACAACACCCCATAATGACAACGTGAAAAAAGTTTACTTGAGGTTTTTGCAAATTTATTAAAAATAAAAAAATTGAGAAAGCACATGTACATAAGTATTCACAGCCTTTGCCGTAAAGATCGAAATTGAGCTCAGGGGCATCCTGTTTCCCCTGATCATCCTCGAGATGTTTCTGCAGCTTCATTGGAGTCCACCTGTGGTAAATTCAGTTGACTGGACATGATTTGGAAAGGCATACACCTGTCTATAGAAGGTCCCACAGTTGACAGTTCATGTCAGAGCACAAACCAAGCATGAAGTCAAAGGAATTGTCTGTAGACCTCCGAGACAGGATTGTCTCGAGGCACATATCTGGGGAAGGTTACAGAAAAATTTCTGCTGCTTTGAAGGTCCCAATGAGCACAGTGGCCTCCATCATCCATAAGAGGAAGAAGTTCGAAACCACCAGGACTCTTCCTAGAGCTGGCCGGCCATCTAAACTGAGCGATTGGGGGAGAAGGGCCTTAGTCAGGGAGGTGACCAAGAACCCGATGGTCACTCTGTCAGAGCTCCAGAGGTCCTCTGTAGAGAGAGGAGAACCTTCCAGAAGGACAACCATCTCTGCAGCAATCCACCAATCAGGCCTGTATAGTAGAGTGGCCAGACGGAAGCCACTCCTTAGTAAAAGGCACATGGCAGCCCGCCTGGAGTTTGCCAAAAGGCACCTGAAGGACTCTCAGACCATGAGAAAGAAAATTCTCTGGTCTGATGAGATAAAGATTGAACTCTTTGGTGTGAATGCCTGGCGTCACGTTTGGAGGAAACCTGGCACCATCCCTACAGTGAAGCATGGTGGTGGCAGCATCATGCTGTGGGGATGTTTTTCAGCGGCAGAAACTGGGAGACTAGTCAGGATAAAGGGAAAGATGACTGCAGCAATGTACAGAGACATCCTGGATGAAAACCTGCTCCAGAGCACTCTTGACCTCAGACTGGGGTGACAGTTCATCTTTCAGCAGGACAACGACCCTAATCACACAGCCAAGATATCAAAGGAGTGGCTTCAGGACAACTCTGTGAATGTCCTTGAGTGGCCCAGCCAGAGCCCAGACTTGAATCCGATTGAACATCTCTGGAGAGATCTTAAAATGGCTGAGCACCGATGCTTCCCATCCAACCTTATGGAGCTTGAGAGGTGCTGCAAAGAGGAATGGGTGAAACTGGCCAAGGATAGGTGTGCCAAGCTTGTGGCATCATATTCAAAAAGACTTGAGGCTGGAATTGCTGCCAAAGGTGCATCGACAAAGTATTGAGCAAAGGCTGTGAATACTTATGTACATGGGATTTCTCAGTTTTTTTATTTTTAATAAATCTGCAAAAACCTCAAGTAAACTTTTTTCATGTTGTCATTATGGGGTGTTGTGTGCAGAATTCTGAGGAAAAAAATGAATTTAATCCATTTTGGAATAAGGCTGTAACATAACAAAATGTGAAAAAAGTGATGCGCTGTGAATACTTTCTGGATGCACTGTATTTTTGGCAATTTTCACATACACATTTACTGTCAATCTAAACCTAAACCTAATCTAAAAAGGTCCAGCCACTGGGCTTTAGAATCTCAGCACGAGAAATCAGCACTGAGAAGGAGAGTGATCCTGTCTCTGAAACCATCAACTTCATTATTAATCCCAAGCACGGTGCACTGGGAGACAAATCGTGCGGTAAAATTGGTTAAGATAGATTTGGACTTGGGGACTGTCCAAGTTCTTTTGGCCCTGGAATGAAAGACAGACCCTTTCATGATTGTTCATCCTGTGAAAGAGGGATATCAGAGGGTACAGCTACTACAAGACTACTGCTGGATAGAATGAAGAAAGTTTCCTTCGCTGACTTATTCTTAAGTTTCCTGCCTTTGTTTTTGTTAAGGGAATCATAAAGTTGGGAATTTAAAGTTCTAATGAGGTCTTTGAGAAAAAAATAAACACAGAGGAATATACAGTGGAAGTGAGTGTCTCAGCTCTGCCATCCAGCCCAATGCACTGAACACCTTCCCAGAAGTAATGATAGGAACAGACTGAGAGAACATGCTGTACAAATATGTATGTATATTCATTTTGCATCCTGTTTCCTTTAATTCAGGATGATGGAGTACCAAAGTCTACTCCAGGAGCATTGGCCAGAAGAATGAAAGTTCCAGTAAATTCTTCCAAACTCATTGGACTGTGCTTTACCCTGCAACAAGATAATGATCCAAACATACTGCTAAGGATATCTGTCTATCTATTGTAACACTAGATGGAGCTATACCAGCGCTTAACTCAACGCACAGATACTGAAAACACATTTTAAAAACACCAATAAGTTGTTTAATTTCTTCTCTTTAAATAAATTGTTCCCAAAGCTCTTCCACAATAATATTTGATTCTAGAAATCGCTCCTCCACACCTCCCAGCAATCTCTGTCCTCTACCTCCCAACTCTGGCTCACTTGCTGGGTCTCCAACAGTCCTTTAAATAGTCCTTGACCCGGACATGCTTCTACTCTTCCGTCCATGTGACTTGCCGGCACTTCCGGGTCAGACGGAGAATTAAAGTTCTTTAATCAGCTTGGAAGTACTTCAGGGCTCCCGTCCTCGTGACTTGGTAGTACTTCTGGGCTATGGATGAGGCATGGCTCCTCTGGTCCTCTCACAGCTCCTCCTGGCAGCACCCACGGTACCCAACAGGGCTGAGAAACCGAACTCCAAGTCCCAAGATGCCCTGTGGAAATCCGGGGCACCGTTATACTCCAGGGGAGCTGTCATCTAGTGTTTTGGGGGGAGGCAGTGTCCTTGAAAATCTGCCTTCCCCCATACTTCCATTGCAGGGGCATCCCAGCCTGGTTGTAGCTGCTGGCCATCTCTTACACTATCTATCTATCTATCTATCTATCTATCTATCTATCTATCTATCTATCTATCTATCTATCTATCTATCTATCTATCTATCTATCTATCTATCTATCTATCTATCATATAGTGCCTTACTTATCTATCTATCTATTTCTCTGTTGATCTGTCTTATACCGTGCTCTTCTTTATCTCTGTCTATTCAAATACAGACATATGATTTAGGTTTTATATTTTGTATTTAATTCAAACCACATTGCAGAGATGTGTTTTCTCCTTAACAATAAAGAGTCTATTCCTATTGATTGGTGTCAATAAAGCCAAATCAGATCCACTGGGGTTCAGCGTAGTCACTATGGCAGCCTGAAGTTCAATTCAGTGAAAACTGAGGTCGTGCTTGAGTTCACAGTCCTTCCTCATGTTAAATAAGGAAAGTGTCTAGAAATACATGCTGCCCTGTTGTTAACCCTCTCACATTAAGTAATTAAGTCACCTATTTAGTTATTAGTATTACTGATTAGTTAGTTTAATTTACTACATATTTATAATTCTTTTAACAATTTTGGAATTTATAAAGTTATGTATTATTATTGTCTCTTTTATATTCCTCTCAACGCACAGTCATTGGAGCCGAGCAATGAAGCATTTCACTGTGTATTGTACTGTATGTAGAACTTCTATGTGACAAATTAAATTGAATTTTGGTTTGATTTGATTTAATTTAATTTGATTTGATGTATAAGAATAAAATGTGAGATCTTTCAATGGGGTGAATACTTTTTCTAGACAGTGTACAATGTTTAATGATTCAGGCAAATGTCTTTTATTGAACATGTTTTACATTAAATGCCTGTGGAATACAGTGCATGGATAAAATACGAAAGTGAAGCTTTTGCTGCAAGGAGAGAATTTAAGCAGGAATTAGTTGGAAAGGCAATGTTCATGTTTTTATCTTGTCAAGCTGTTACACTTGAACTGAAATAAATAGTAAAAGGTTAATTTTTCAAAAGCTGCAGATAGTCCAAACACTGAGTAAATAGCATCACTCATGTGAAACTAGTTGCTTAACGAATAAATGTTTCCAGTTAATTTACTACTAAATATCCTTTTAATGTAAAACATTACCATTTGGATAAATGCAATAAAAAGAGGAAGACAACTTGAGTGTAATAAACTAAGTAGACAAATGTGAGACATGTCTTTGTGACATTTACAGATATAAAGCTGTCAAATGCACAGTTTCGATCTGAGAAAACATTTTATTTACATTTCAGGCTAATTGAAGTTGAAAATAAAGAAAACTAAAAAAACTACAGAAAACTGTTTTGTTCCTGAAAGTTCTTCTCATTTTTTTTTTTTTTTTTTACAAGCACATGACCAAAAAAGTATAATGGACACTTTAAAAGCATTCTAAAGGATATGTTAGAAAGCTCTGTAAATCCATTTTGATATGTGCAACACTTGGACAGCACAAAGCCCTAACGTACATCACTTAGGACCACTATGCCAAAATACGGTAAGATCTCATTTTCTTCTCAAAACAGCTTCCGTTCTTCATGGCATGGATTCTACAAGATGGTTGGAAACACTCCTTTGAGATTCTGATCCATGCTGACATGATTGTATCACACAGTTTCTGCACATTCATGCTGCAGCTCTCTCTTGCTCTACCACATCTCAGAGATGAGCTGTTGGATTCAGATTTGGCGACTGAGAAGGCCACTAAAGAACTCCGAACTTCATTGTTCTTGAAACCACTTTGAGATGACTGTTGCATTGTGATGTAGTACATTATATTGCTGGATGTAGCCAATTGAAGGTTGGTAATTTTTGTCCATAAAGAGGTTGTACATGGTCAACAACAATACACAAATAGGCCACAGCATTCAAACAATGATCAATTGGTATTAACAGGCCCAAAGTGTCCCAAGAAAAACATTCCCCACACCATTACATCAGTACTGCCAGCCTGGACGGTTGACACAAGGCAGGCAGGATACTTTTGCTGTCAAATTCTGTGCGCCTCCGCAACAATTGAGATTTGTCCAACCAGGCTAAGTTCTTCCAGTCTTCAAGTAATCAGTTTTGGTGAGCCTGTGCCCACTGCAGCTTCATCCTTCTGCTCTTGGCTGACAGGAGCGGAGCCCTCTGTGTTCTTCTACTGTTGTTGCTCATCCGCGTCAAGGTCCAATGTGTTGTGCATTCTGGGGTGTTTTTTCTGCTCAGTATAGATGTACAGAGTGATTATCTGAGTTAACATAGCCTTTCTGTCAGACATTCTCCTCTGATCTTGCTTATCAATAAGGCATTTCTGTCCGAGGAACTGCTACTCACTGAACGTTTTTTTGTTTTTCAAACTGAACTTTGGAGACAGTTGATGTGAAAATCACAGGAGATTAGCAGTTACTGAAATACTCAAAGCAGCCCGTCTGGCACCAACAATTAAGTCACGGTCGAAATCAATCAGATCATATATTTTCCCCATTCTGGTGCTTGGTATGAACACTGACTGAAGCTTCTGACGAGTGCTGCCACGTGATTGGCTGATTAGATAATCACATGAATAATAAACAGGTGTGCAGGTGGTCTGAGTAATATGCTAAGTGAGTGTAAGTAGCACGGCCTCTTGCAGGGAGTTCCTTCTCTGGGCCCCTGTGTGGAGTTTCCCTATTGGCTAATTCATTGTCCAGCCTCCTGTGGGATGTTCCCCAATTGGCCAATCCTTCTCAACAAGTTTCCCACAGCATTCCCAGTAACTTTTTTTTCTTTTCTCTGTGAGGAATCCATAGAGAATATCAGTGTCTTCTCACTGTTTTTATTGAAAAGTTTATACATTTGACTGAATATTTGGAACAATAGTTAAAAGTCTAATACAAAACTTGTCATTTTCTATATTCAAAGTCAAGCAAAAAGCTAGGGATCAAGAAACAATAATAATTTACAAAAGGGTGACACTTTATTTGTCAACTCAGCTTTTCTTTTTTTTTTTTTGTTTATAAACTGAAGGTCACTTGGAAATACGGGGATATCTTACAAATCCAATAGTGCTGATAGCAACAAATGCATGGAAACCACTTTTCATTTCACTCCTAACATTTTTTTTTTCGTGTGTGAAGTTATTTCCAACCTTTTTTTTCCGATTTGACAAACAGCTTTTCAATAAAGCCCTTGCTTGAAAATAATCACCACAGAATTAACACAGGAAAGGAAAGGAAAAGGTCAGCAAGAAATCAGGGCACCGCGTCTGCAAATATTTGTCCGCCTTGGTATTTTTAAAATAAGATCTTGTGCATTTGCTTACTTGTTGAGCACCTACTGGATCTAATCCTGTTCTTATTAGACACATAATTTTGATTTGTTCAAGCAATCACCATTTTGTAGACCTCTAAACTTGCTTTTAAAATTCTAATAATTGCAGTATGCAAATACCACTTAAATATCTAAACATTTGCCAAATATTTTAAAAATCATATAATTGGGATTAGTAGCTTCCTAAGTACTTTCAAACAACAGTAAAGTTTATTAATTACAGTGCAAAGCATAATGAGAGAACGTTCTTTCCTTTTTTTAAAGTATCAAAAGCTTGCATGAAAGTGAGACAGATATATAAAAAGCAACTCATTTTTCATTGTCAAATTTTCAGGTGTGTGTTTCTCCCGAATGGATTTTCTCCGTCTTGTATGGTCAATTTCTAGACTACATTAGAGTAACACAACAATATGTTAAACTAAATCCTCTAATCTTCTTTCTGAGTTGTATATAAGAATGGTTTAATTGCAGTTCTTTCACTCACTGAAACATATAAATAAGGTCATAAATTAAATTAAAGTGAAACACATTCATTCTGGTGTTTTCTGGACACACATGTGGCCTAATTGCTCAAAATAACAATGAACTTTTGAACTTCAACTGCCTCGCATCATCGTTACCTTTGGGGTAGTGGTGTCACTGCAACATAATTAGTGAATAATTTAAAATCTTCCCCAAATATGGAGTTCTTTAACTAAGATATCCCACCTCTGACACCATTGTAATCCTGAAAATAATTATTTTGATGCAGTATGGACAAATAAGTGATGACTAGTGATAAACCAGAGGAATTTGAACGGTCTGGTCAGCTAACATCATTGTTATTTGCAAGAGCAACCGTGTCACTAAACTGTAACTGGCTTAAATATCAAATATGGATAACATATATTAGCAAAAGTGCCTTTTAGATAGTGTTGTGGCTTCCTCATCCCCTTTTTATTTTTATAAATGTGTCAGGCAATGACAGTGCGGAGATAAACGTTGAGACACTGATACATCAGAAGCTGTTAGCGAAAAAGAACAATAAGCAGAAAATCTCTGTGGGAAACGTGGCACAATAGCTTAATAAGTTCATTACTGAAGGATCCTAAAAACACCCTGTCTCATTGTAGTCATCTTCTTAGGGTTATTTGGTGTATACCACTATCAATTTTTGGTTTTGGATTTTCGATTTTTAGATGGCAGTTGTACGCTATGAATTTGTTCCTTAGTGACCACCACAATATAAAAAGAGGCTACACTTCATAATGGGTTGTATGTTTGAATATGGTATGACTTAACAGGAAAATTGGGAAATAGATTTTGAAGTTGCACCATAAATGTTACTCTTCTGCCTCCAGCCAGGAAAAGGCCAACCTGGACCAACCTAAACCAACTCTAACTCCACTCTTTGTAGTCTCTATCACTTAAAAATAATGAGCAGAGAATGAGGAAGGTGCATTGATGCCGCACAACAATAGTGATAAGTACAATGATTTGCGCAAATCCGAAATTTCTGCGAAATCTCTGAAACAAGTGGAGTTTCACTGCCAGTGAAATTTGTGTAATTGATCCACGGAGAAGGGTGTTTAGTTCCTTTCTGAGAGCAATTTCCTACAATAATTGTGTATGCTATGTATCTGCCAGTGATTTAGTATTTAAATAAAGATCTCTAATGAAGAAACTTCCCTTGTTAAGTGTAAACATTTTGTTGAGTGGTCAGATGTGAGTTGTGATTGTTCTAGAGATTCGATGCCCACTTTGCCGATTACAATGACAATCTTGCTGATTGCACACCTAAAGAAGCATTAGAGATAGAAATGAAACTCAAAGAGTCACACATACTGAGTTTTTCTGTCGATAAAATCCAGTAATGTGCATTATAATGTGTTTTTTTGTTCAGAAAATATGTCTTTATAAAATGACAAAATTGGTTTTGAGTTGTGGAAAGTGATCAGCAAACTCCTGTGGAACTCACAGAAATGTTTGAGAACTTCACCGAACTCTGAGTAATGCATTGAAATCAAGGAGGAACTGAACTATTTTTGAGTGTATTATAATGATCCAATGGTCTTTTAAGTGGCCCAGGTGACTAGGGAAGCGTATGCCAACTTTGCTCGATTGATTATTGTGACCAAAAATGTGATCTGAGCTTTAAGGCAGAAGTGCTAACCACCGTGCCATTGAGACTAAAATAACAAAAGACATAGACAGGATGATTACCACAAACAAAATAAAACAAATGGCCAGAAACAAGCAATAAATTGTGTATATGCATCATTGTGGTCACGATATTCCTATCTTGAGGCACTCAGCCATGCCACAAACCATTACCGTGGGACTTGCTTATTTCATTACTTGAAGTCGCGGCTCTGGGTGCAGCTGAACCATTATTTTGGTTTCCAATCTACCTGTGCAGACACTGCATACTTTTTTCTTCCATTAAGACAATATAAATGCCTTGTAAAATATTAATTCAATATTTTATTATTATTTTTATTTCACAGGGTCTCATTCTGATTCTGAGGGATAGGGGAGAGCTCCTTTAAGGCTTGTTTTGACTGATTGTCCGGCACATGGCTAATTATGCATGGGAATGAGAGACAGAGCACAGAGATCAATGTTAGATATCCGGTGGCAGTACTCATTATATATGGCAGTATTCTCATTATAATTAGCTAATGTAACCTAAAATGAATATACTTCAAGTTATTTTTTTTTAATGCATGGGCAAATGCAAATCCATCAGAATTGGGCAGCAATCTAACAGTTTGCATGCATGAAAGTTCTGTGCATGGCTGGTACAACTCTGTGGTATGTCACTCGTCTTGGAAAACAATGTGCATCTAAGCCTTGAATTTCCAGGAAAATACAAACAAAGTCACCTGCGAACACAGCACATTCGCTCAGAAAAACTCAGACTAGTTGGAGTGATTCATTGAGTATGTCACATTACGTAACTGATTAATATATTAATATTATGTAAATGAAGGTTACGACTGAAAATTGCTGAAAAGTTTTCTACGCACATGAAATACGAGTACGAAATAGTAGGGTAGTAGATAGTAGTATATTAGAAGCCATAAAAACTCAACAGTTTAATTTTTAAGAAATGAGGTGAATAGGATGGGCGCTGGTACAAGAAAGGGCTTCAATGCTCCCAAAAACTGAGAGGGAAATACGCAAACCTGGAAAAATGTCCTTTGAGTTGACAGCAAAAAAACCAGAGATGATATTTCCAAAAAAATCAAATGTGTGACTTTAGGTGCAGTAATTGCGTCAAGTGATGTTAATCTGCATGTCTGAATATAAGGCCAACAGGCTTTTGAAGTGTTTCATTTTGAACCAGATATTCTAATATTTTCTATTTTATTTATTTGAAAAGATGACTTTCTAATAAAAAGTTTACAGTTTGAACTTTTCTCATATTTAATACCTCAGAATTCCTCATTACTTGATGTTTCTGCGGAGATGCAAGGTGGGCTTTTTTACAGAAGGGTATATGTCATATATGCTTGCTCATGCATACTACATTTCCTCCTCCTATTATGACAGACAATTTATCAATGCCTCAGGCAGGTATTTTGTCAACAGTCATTTGAAGAGAGAAGAGCTGTATTGATTATATGTACCATCTTATTTACAGTTGAGCACAGACATGCATATAATAGAGTGTTTTAAATGGGTTCTGATTAATAAACACCCATGCATGGGTATTGCTTTAAATTTAAAGCTCAATACAAAATCCAGTGACAGTAGACAAATCATTTAAAAATACAGACATATTTTATATCCTCATCCTAGCCTTTCTTATTATTTCTGCTTTTTCTATGTAGATGCTATCAGGCAATTCAATGCTTCCACTTGATGTACTTGTTAAGTTTATTTTTATTTATTGATTGATTGCCTATATTATTTGTCCTGTGAGTCTATATCCTTGTTTTTTATGTTTCTGCTGCTGTATGCATCTAAATTTCCCCACAGGATTAATAAAGTTTATCTAAATCTAATTTAATTTAATCTACATATACTTAGAAAAAATTATGAATTTCAGGTGTTTTTAATTTAGTTTGCATTAAACCTATTCATTTTTATGGTAACTATTCTTTTGTAGAATTGTCAATAACTTTGAAATCAATTACAGTATGTACTGTAGTAGAAAGCGTAGCTTGCTAATCCACCCTCAAATAAATTATCATCTCCTCTCTCAACATTTACCCATTTTATAACCATACCGCTGTTCACTTGAATAAGCTTTTTTACGTATTGCAGTTTAACAGTCAGAAGGTTTCACGTAAGAATTGTCACATACATGTGAATACGGAGCATATTGGCAACAACAACAACAACATTTATTTATATAGCACATTTTCATACAAAAAGTAGCTCAAAGTGCTTGGGTCATTAACGTAAGTGACTGGGGAACAACAGCCGCCTACTGCCTCTCCTCTTTTGCCTGCTGCCTGAAGGACAAAACTTGAAAATATCAATCAGGAGAACCTGTCTTTTCTACCCCTTGTTACTTAAAGAACAACATAGATAATGCTAGATAATTTCAGTGTGGAAAAGAGGATGATGGTAAAATTGGATTCCTGGACCATTACATTGTTACAGGTTAATTACAATTAGATGCCTTAAACTAATAAACAATATGCGGTTAATTTCAGTGTATATGATAAAGCCACGTGAGGGATGTGGATCTAAAAAAGAAAGGAAAACTGGACTGGAACAAAACCACTGCTTTGATGCTGGGTGCTGCCAGTTTGCAAAACCGAGTGAAGAACTTGCGTACGCCAAGGATTGAGCTAGTGTAAAAATGTGCGTGGCTTTACACCAACTTTAGGTTTTATACATCACGATTTAAGTGTGGAAATGGGAGTACGCAACATTTTTGTGCGTACGCACCATTTGTACATGAGGCCCTTGGAGAGTGGAATTTCACAACAATTTAAAATATTATCAATGTTCTCAACAATTTGATTACCGTATATACTCGTGTATAAGTCGGGGTCTTGAAACCCAAAAAATCGATCATAAAGTCAGACCCCGACTTATACGCCTGTTCAAAAATGCGACCCTTACATTTTTTTCTTTACGGATTCTTGCTTCCTCCAATCTCGCATCAGTTTCTCAGACACATTGAATTTTGTTGCAGCAGTGTAGTTATCAATTTCTTTCGCCACTGCAACGAGTTTTAATTTAAAACCAGCTTCATATTTTCTTCTGATCAAACACTCCATAGTAGATAAGGGATGCTCTTTCGATAAAGGTGTATGAGGGTGTGAGATAAAAATAATGCAAAAACAGTGCAAATGTTGCTTCAGAATAGTTTGGGTATTACCATGTGGTCATGTAGGCACAATACATAGACAAAAAGGTAGTGTGCTCCGTGATTACTCTCTCAGGTGGCCATTAGCATATCATAATCTCTTGGACCAATAGTGGGAGTTTTCTGCATTTGACTTATACGACCGACATTATAAAATACCGGAAATTATACAGTAAAATCAAGCCCCGACTTATCCGCGGGAGAACTTAAACGAGAGTATATGCGGTAAATATTGTTAGATACAGCTTGAAATTTATGGTGCTTAAAATGGGTGTGGTGCAAGGATTGTCAATTTTTGGAAGAAAAGTATGAATGGATAAATTGAATTAGAGAAGAAATTAAGTAGTCAAAAATAAGTTAACGAATGTTTACTGCTAATGACTGAGGTTGTACTGAATGCCAAGTATGATATCTTTTGTCGTTTTTAGAGTTCTCAATGGTCCAACAAACATGTCCCTCACACCACTAGTAGAATGGTAGACATGCAGTGAGGCGCTGAAACTGTATTTAGTATCCCACATAACCACACCACCATTTATACCATGCTATTCACACACTCCCTGAAACACCCCAAAAGTCTTCACATTCTTGTGTCTCCCCCGATATCATCTAGTTTAGTGAACAAAATGTGGGCACCTGTGGCATACAATGTGCTCACTTTAAAAGACGTTAACATGAAATCAAGGGTTGATTGAGTTTGACTGGAGCTATTTGCATTTCATTCGATTTTCACGTGCACATAATGGGCATCTACCAGGCTTGGGTAAGGTTACACCTTTGTCACAAACATTTGTGAATATGCGTAGCCGCAAATGACTAATACTTTTTATCTGCAAACTTCTGAACTTATGAGGACGCAAAAATTTTTACCAGAAGGTCCCACCGCTTACACCCCACGGACCCATTTAAAGACTGGCGATCCTGCTTTTAACAAGAACAGAGCTTCTGAAGGGAACACCTGAAACCAAAAAGAGCACAGATTTAGGAAGATCCAGCAAAGCCTAGGCATTGTAGGACAATAGACATCTGATTTCTTTCTTTGGACTTTATGTTCACTGTTTTCATTTTGGTTTGCATTAAACAGGGTGCTAGGATTAACCACAACCCTTTTAGGATTTCCCTATTTCTTCTTACTTTACACTTGTAACTGTGAGATTATCAAGAAACTATAAAAATAATTTTTAATGGATGCCAAGTAACTAGAATTTAACTTCAACGATTCCAAACATACCATTTTCCTTCCTTAGACAATATCATCAAATCAAGCTGACCAAAATGAATAGACTTTGGTTCCTGACAATCTCTCTAACTTTTTGTTTCAGTTTTAAATTTATTTTTTCTTTCCATGATTCACACTAACAAGGGCGATTTATAATATAGTTAAAAAATTGATCTGTCATTGATTTTAATTAGGCAATTTTCATTCTTAAAATGCAGCTGGAAATAGGCCAGTTGGTTTATAATTTACATGCAGATTGCTTTATAATTTGTGTATGCTGGACAACCCGGCACTGCAGTGAATTTGTCATGCATGCCTTTGACCTTGACTGGTGAAAGGCTGCTTTCATCTCTCTTTATTGTTCTGGCCTCAGTTGAATTTAGTTGCATTGAAGCCATAAAGAAAGTTGAAACATAACAGAAAGCATGGACACCGCCAGAATAATACTGGACAACATTAAGTGGGTTTTTGGCATAAGTAAGTAACGTTGGCATAGCACAAACAGCGCAAAACTCATGTTTAATTAAAAGCAGTTGGCTTTTGTCAATACGCGTAATAAAAACACAACAATAGTCAAGCTACTGTATATAATAATAACGCTCACGCCTGTGTAAGTGTCCGGCTCCTCCAAGCAATCTGATTTGTCAGCTTGGCGTTGGTCAATTTCACTGTCTAATGTGATCAAAAGGAACCACTAGGCAAGGCAGGTTGACACACACAAGGATACCGAATCAACTTCAAAATATGGAAGAATTCGAAACAATAAGATTGATGTTTTCACGCCGTGTAATGGAGGCCTGTCTAACATTTCTGCTAGTCAAAAAGGCAGACTGGAGTGAAGCAATTCACTTCAAAATGACAGAGTCTGAGAAGCAGGCTTTACGGGAGTGCGATCGAAAGAGAATGTACCAGGCCAGAGAGACTGAGACACACAAGGATACAAAGTCACCTTTAAAATATGGAAGTATTCAAAAGAATACGGATTATGTTTTCATGCCGCATAATTGAGGCCCGTCTGCCTTTCCTTGTAGTCAACAAAGATGGACTGGAGCTGAGCAATTCACTTCGAAATGACAGAGTATGAGAAGCAGGCTTTGCGGTAGTGCGATCGAGAGAGAAAGCACCGGGCAAGAGAGGTTGAGACACACAAGGTTACTGACTCACCTTTAAAATGTGGAAGTATTCGAAACGATATGAATGACGTTCTAGTGCCACTTAATGGAGGCCCATCTGCCATTGCTGGTAGTTAAAAAGGTGGACTGGAGCCAAACAATTAATTTTGAAATGAAAGAGTGTGCAGTAGTGTAATTGAGAGAGAAAGGTCCCGGCAAGAGAGGTTGAGACACACAAGGATACTGAAGAGTGGGATGAACGCTTAGATTACATGGAAGGCAAGAGACATCAGATATCAAATATTTTAAAATTTACTCTATTGCCAGGTAACACCACTCGTTAATAATAACAACTAATATATATATTCGAGTGATGTTGAGTGTGCAGTGGCTGGGATAAGGGATTGCACCTCCAGGTCTGAGGTAATAGTTCTCTCTTGGAAAATTAGATTACATAAACTTTATCAATCCCAGCAAGAAAAAGAGTGGATTGCTTTCTCTAGGTGTGATGGGCAACCATTGCCAGCAGTGGAGGAAGTATCTCGGACTCTTGTTTAGGAGAGACGGAAGAAGGGAATGCGAGATCGACAAGAGGACTGAAGCAGTGGTTCTACAGGTGCTGTACTGCTACCGCTAAAGACAAAATCTCGATTCATCTCTTGATCTACATCCTGGTTCTTACCTATGGTCATGAGATGTGGGTAATGACTTAAAAGAATGAGAAAATGAGAACAAGTGGCACAAATGAGATTCCTTCGCAGTGTGACTTGGCTGGAGCTTAGAGATTTGCAAGAGTTACTGTTTCTCCATCCAGAAGATAGAGGAACCAGTTCAGATAGTTTGAGCATGTTGTAAAAAGGTCCCCGCCACTCCCAGTGGCTCTCCCTGGAGCTGCTCCAGGCACATCCCGCTTGGAGAAGACCCTATGGTAGATCCAGGACACACTAGCTTAAGAATACTTGTAATCTGCAGTTGAGGACAGGGAAGTCTGGTTAACCCACTGGTCCTGCTGTCAACACGACCCTTAAAAAATGAGAAAATAAACATTCCAATTTGTCCACTCTGATTTAAGTTTTTGATGATATTTCAAGATGATTTCTTCACAACTCTGTGTGCAAATTTCTAATGGCCAATTTAGATATAAGATTTACCATCCCACTGTCAGGATTCACGTAATAGTTTAAAGTTAACACTCAATTAATAATCAGTTATTATTATGCATATAGCCTATCACCGTTTTGTAAATGAAGGCCACTGCGTTCACACATGATGAGTTCCTACACTTGATGTAAATTGCTACTTTTGCAAAGGGTTCCACCTTAAAAAAAAACCTCCTGCTCTGCCTAATTTAACAGCAATAAACAATAGAATAGCTAAAAACAGCACATGCTCCTGGCTTAAAAACCACAGATAGATCCATTGCACTAACATGCTATCTGTTTGCCATGCTTTGCTTAACTAACGGGCAGATAAGGGAATTATTCTATCACTTTTAGCACAAATATTTGTTTACCCTCAAACTGCTTTATAATTCATGCAAGCTAAACAATAAAGATAATTCTAATTATGCCTATAATAAGGAAGGACAATTTTTGGCACATTTATAGTTTTAGTTTTATAATGCCGAATAAAAGAATAACACAGTGGCTTTTATTTTCAGGACTGATAGGAAATGATTGATCATTTAATTTAGATATATTTTGCATTAACGAAAAACAATATGAACAAATGGAAGATGATGAACAACACCGCGATGCCACTGCTCTCTTCTCTCTGTCTGTGTGGAGTTAGTATATGTGCCCATGTCTGCCCATGGGTACTCTAGATTTCCTCCCTCTTTCACAAAGATATGCAGGTTAGGTCATTTGGCCCTAGGATTTGGCATCCTTCAATGAGTGAGTTGACGAGGTCGACCCACTCGGCCCATTATTCATTGTAATGAATGCGCGGCTCACTACTTGCTATGAGCCTATGATATGAACTCTATCTAAACTGTTGCCGAACTTAATCTGTACACTGTTGTTTAGACACAATTTAAAATTTGACGACATCCTTAGAAATCAAATTTAATGAAAAGTAAAAATTTAGTAACACGGCTTACACATTACTAGAGTACATGTCAAATGTTAATGTCATGTCCAAGTGCCAGTACCCTAGTAGGCTAGTAGCTGCTCATTTACAATGAAATAAATTATAACCGAGGTTATGATGAAAACCTCACATGATTGAAATTTTCCATTAACTTAACGATAAATTCCGTCCTAATAGGAAAAATTCCTGTCCTGTGCTTCATAACTTTATTTCATCATACTAATAATCGCATCTGAAAACCACTAATTAGCACTCACGCCGACGACCAGAAAACAATAAAATGTATAAAACATAATCTAAACTAATTATTAGTACCAAAGAATTTAAATACTTGATATGAGATAAAATAAATTGCGATAATGTATATGCTACTGAAATGTAGCGGTATCGAAACAGAAATCGGCAAAAGGCAGTTTTGACCAAATTTTTTGCTGCAACGTTGTGTACTGACAACTAAAACAACTTGATGACGTAATACGGTATATTATATAGGACTACATAAATCACAGTACCGGACAGATAATGTTTGGTAGTTTAGAAAATTAATTATAATGTCAAATTGGAACCAGTACATAAAATTTATTTCATGAAACGGCCAGCCCATGACCAGCCCAGCAGGCATTGCCCAAATGCCCTAATGGCCAGTCCGCCTCTGGTGTGCCTCATCATGCTACCCTGTGTCCAGGGGCATTTCCTAGCTTGCACTTGGGATTGATTTCAGCTTTCTGTACCCCTGACCCGAATTAAGTAGGTATGAGATATAAATATATGGGTAACACTTTAGTTTAGGTACTGCAAAAATGCATCTCTTACTCATTTACTCTTATGCAACACGACCTTAAAAAACGCTTCTTTTGCTCTTCATGACCAAATACATTTCTCAGAGTTTGGCAAAGTTCCCAAAGATTTCTGCATTTTCACCAATTTGGTGAACGAATTCAGCAGGGTCCAACTCATTACTAGTAGCACCGTTAGACAGGTAAACGCCTATCGATTCTTTAGAGTCTTAGTTTAAGATTTCCTTAGCATCATTCGAGCTGGTTTAAGACATTAATTGATAGATGAGTTAAAACTTTAACACAACATTTATAAAAATACATGAAAAAGGTTTCTTTCTGCCATCCTTATTTTTAAGAAGACATTTTGTAAATTGGCAGCATGGTGCCACCGTAATCAGTTTTTTTCATGGCTACTATAGTTTGGATGCCGCCTGGTTACTGTCTATGCAGAGTTTGAAGATTGTATCTATGTCGATGTAAGTTTTTCCTTCACTTATTCCTATTTTCTCAAGAAATATAATAATATAAGAAATTCAACAATCAGACTTATCCAGAGACTTCTAAAGGTGGCTTCTTGAACTCAGTAGTAACAGAAGGGCTTCCTGACTTCCTCTTAACTTCCAAAATATGCATTTCATTAATTTCTGACTCAGTATTCACCTAATAGGTGTGTGAATGGAGTGTACAATGTAACTGACCTGTCCAGAGTTTAAACTTGCCGTGGACCAAATGTTGGCATTGCCAGCCATACACTGTGTGATTTTAAGCCTGAATTGCAGTCACCGATTGATTTTTCCTAGTTGACCCAAATTTCAGCTTCATTAGCCGTCATTTCACATAGAGTATGGGAGGTGCTGCAATGCCCGATTGCATCGTATAATTCGACTATCGTGCGATCAGAAGAATTTCTGTCATGTCAGAAATTTCAATTGGCGGTTATATGGTGTAAGCAGTTTCACAAGCCAATTTTCTGATGTTGCCATCAGACTTCCTGCAATTCATTGTGCAGAGACCTAAACTCTCATTCAGCAACACACAGGCAGCTAAACTGCCAATGACAAAAGTAATTTAGGAAACGTTTACCGTAAAAACTCGAAAAACAAACACACAATGATAAATTACATATATGATATACCTCTAATTCTGTCTGTCAAATGGACGGACTGCATTGTCTGTGCCTTTTCAATCATCCCCATGTCCAGTTACGCCTTTTCTTTTCATTGTGGTTTCAGAGCACAGTCAGCAAACACAGACAATGACAATGAACCAAACGTGATATGTGTGGTAACTTCAGTCACGTGAAGCTTCAGTGTGGTACAAGCGGCCGTGTAACAAAACAGCAAAATGATTGTGGTCAAGTGACAAGAAAGATGTTAGCCTCCTAAGCACTGAACAGAAAGCAGCAATTGTCAATGTTCGTGTCAAGGGAAATATGGAAGTCACTAAGCCTTGTGTTGTGGTAGCCTACAATAACACTGCGTCGAGCGTGTAAGTCAGGCACTGACATTCTACCCACTTCTGTATGAAAAACATAAAAAATATTATAAGAAAAGTGTAGAGATAAACACGTTATATTGTTCTGGTTACAATGTTTGCCTGTCAATTGGTGATTGTTTCATAACATATCACATGAAGCTATGACGTGTACTAAATGTGCATCGGTACAGCAGTGGACACTAGACAGACATTTCCCACTGTAATTCTGTTGACATTTTGGTATGCTTCTATTATTTTTCTTAAAAAATATGCAACTTTTTTTTCCACGATATTTCCGGCGTGAAATATAACATATAAGTGGGTTAATCGTCTTTTTTCCCTGTCCAATAACAATTACATGTCATTTAAGACAATGGCACAGTCACACTATTTTTGCGGAAATGTAATGAGCTTTCATGCTTCCTTTTCCCCATTATTACATAAAATGCGCCACTTTAAACACATTCTATCCACATTAAAATTAAATAGATTCCAGATTACAAAGGAAAGACACATTTCACTAAACTTAGCCTGCAGTTTCAAAATAAATATAAATGCCTTTTATCAAATATTAAAAACAAAAAAAAGCAAGGAAAAATTCTCCTGTACTAATCAGAAGAGATATCACAAGTCTCAAACAGACAGCAGGTATTTCCATAGGTGCACATCAACGTTTTTCTAGATGTGTCCGAATTTAATTCTTTTAATAAGTGTGATTACGAAAATCTCTTTTACATAGTAATAGAGCGCATATGGTGTCAGACCCATGTCAGACCCACAGATCATTTAGACACCGAATCTCTTTGACCATTGGCACACTTCCATATGGGCTCCTTTAAAAATATCCAAGGACCCACAACATACATGCTGGGATGCGCTTTTGCTGCAATGGCTGATTGATGTACTGTCTAATTACTACAGACAGAATACATAAATAGCAAATGCCATATTGAAAACAGGAAACATGTAAGACATTGCTTTAAATAACACACAGATCTTCAGGTTTATCAGGGCAGTGGAATGGGAATCTGAGCATCATTTGATGAGACGGAGGCAGCTTTGTGTCTTGCCTCTTTGAGCCGCAATTCCGTGTAGGCATAAACAAGTGCTTAGTCGTTCGTGACTTATTTTCAAAGGTTATTAAAAATTGCTTGAATCATTTTAATTGACTTAGCTCTATTGAATGTTCCACAGCTCTAAAGTTAGGTTTTGTTCTTTTCAAATTTTAACACTTTCATAATAAATGTCTTTAGTGCACGCTCCACGTTATAACTCCAAGGCTAAGAAAATATACTGTCCTCAGAATTGTTTCCATACATGTCTGCCAATTTCTTGAAACGAGGTCCCCAGTCACTGAGGTAATCATAATTCTGGTCCGAGTCTGTGCTCAGTGATTCTAATGAGCTGAGTGACTCTGCGACTGAGCCGTTGCCTTCAAAAGCATAAGTCTGCAGGGAGTCATAGGGAGGAGCACAGGGATCAATGTCGGCTTCTTTTAGTCTCTCCCATATGAACTCTCTAAAAATAACATTGTCAGGAATACTTTTAAAAGAAGGCCTAGAGAAGAACTGGATTTCTGGAGTCACATCCCTCCGAGTCTTGGTGTCTCTGATGACATTGAGGTTCCTCAGAGCAGCCATATCAAAGGCCTCGGTGTCCTCTTCCCCGCCTCCCTCATCGTCGTACCTGACGATATTCTCTCGAATGTCTCTTTCCTCATCAAATATGAGGGGCTCCTTCTTTCTTCTTCTCATTGTCACTATAAGAAGTACGAGAACTGGAAAAAGAAAAGGAAATTGCATTACTGGTCAAGAAAGCATTGCATAATTAATGGCTGGAGATCTGCACATTTCTATTCCTATCCGACTAATGTGGTTGTAGAAGGAAATTATTTAGTTTAGTTGTCCCTCTCTGTCTGTGACTTTGAATAAACGGAATTTCAACTTAAGGCTGTGTGGTGGTGTAGTGGTGCTCAGTGGATTTAGGTTTGATTTCCAATGCAGCCGCAACCTGCATGGAGTCTTCACACTCTACCCAATTTATCTTCAGTGTTGGAGAAAATCTTGGTATACCAATTTAGTATCTTAGATTCTTAGGCTCATGTTGTGGGTTACAAAATCTGTACATTTTGGTTTATATTTCCAATATATCTTGTTCAAGACAAAACAACAGATGAACAAAATTCAGAACACATCAAAGCATATCCTCTTCCCAGTTGTACCTCACTTTTAAAACAGCTGTTCCAACAAAGAAAGGAAGACATGCTGGTGCCTAAGTCTATCGATTAGTTTATAACCTGGGACAACAAGTAGCTAAATTATTTTACAGCCTGGTAAAGGAAGAGGTATTGAGCAACATCAAAAATGTGTTATTATTTGGGAAAACAGACAGTGAATTCATTCATCATATTGATAGCCAGCCAATCAGGATATCTAACAATCACATCTTGCAAAACCCCCCGATAGAATTTTATAATTAATATGCCTCATCTGAAGAGTGACATAGGAGGGAGGAAGAAGCAGCAACGAAGACGTCAGGAGAAGGGAACAGAGTGATGTCAGAAGAGGGCACCAGCAACATGCGGCCAATTCCATCTGATCATAAGAAAAGCATCTCATGAAAAGCAACAAGTTCTAGATCACAAGCCGCCTGCAACATTCATCCTTGTCATCTTTACTTTTTTGTAAGCTTTTTTCTAAGGACTAAATATATCCAGACTTTACTATCAGTCCTATTTTCTATTATTCTTTATTCTACTGGTATTATTATTCCTGTAATAAATACCATACTGGGTTTAACTTTCTATACTTTGTCTTCATGTCTAGAGTGATTGAAATAATAAGGTAGATTTCATTGAGCACCTGGTGCAGCCAGAGATTTGCTATTATCTCTGTGCTGCGAGGTTTATTAAGGGCTGAGGGTGAGAGCTCCTCCCAATAGTAGGGAACAGCAGGTAAAGTAAGGCATTCTTGGCTGATAAATGGTCTGTAATCAAGGATGTTGAGCCTTTGTATGTTTAAATGAATTCTTGGAGACCAAAAGTAATATTTAGGTCTGAGATATCTTTAAAACATCATATGTTGTTCGTGCCGATAATAAGTAAGTCTCTTGAAATGCTGAGAGAGTGACAGCTTATTTTATTCCTAAGGCACTTGTGTGGTTTAAAGTGTTAGAGATTAACAAGCTGTGTGTGTCATTCGTGGGGCACTGTTGAGTTTCTGTGTGTATTCATATAGCTATATATGCGTGTGTTAATTTTAAGGTGCAACAGTAGACCAGCCCGGTAATGAATCTGATGAGTACACTTACCCCTAGGTAAAGGATAAGTAGAGTGAAATACCATGATAATTCAGCTCACAAAGGTAAAAAAATATCAGACAAATCCTTCAAATCATCTCATAAGACTACCAATATAACTGTTATGATTTAGTATGATTTTGGGTCCACTTCCAGTGTTGCATGGTGCGTGGCTTCAGCGTAATCGATGTGATGGGATAAAAGGACGGCTATCAGTTTAAATCCTTATCCAGTCTGCAGATATCAAATCTCTACAGAATTCAAAGTGTATTACTGTGTTGTTCTCTTGTGTGTTCTTTAGGTTTTGACCCTCATGTTCCCCCAACCACAATTAATGTCTCTCGTATTTGGTTTCGTTTAATTTTGTACCTTTTCTTTTTTTAATTCTTTTTAAATTATTTATGCACATCTCCTGGTGTTTGATCAAAAATGTTTATCTGCAAGTTCTCTGACTGAACAATAACACAGATTCTTTATGATGACATTTATCTACCTGGTTAAAGTATATAGACACTTCTATAGGAAGAGGTCACTGACCTTGAGTATATGCACCATGAATATATCTCATTTTTAAGTTTAACTCATTCTTCTTTACATTTTAAGTAAATGTGCTTTCCTAAAGCTATCACCTATATGCTAAAGATGCTCGTTTATATCTATAAAAGCATTTTTTGAACAGAGAATTGTTAGCATGATTACAGATTACAAATGGTAATATCTTGAATGGTATGTTCCTAATAGCCCTTTATTCAATATATTTCTAATATACTTGCAGGAGTCCTAAGTGCCATTGTATATTAGCGTCAAAATAAACCAGCAATATACAGGAATCAGGGATCAAGATATGTTTTCCCTAATACCAGCTATAGTGCCTTCAGAAAGTATTCAGACACCTTTAGTTTTTTCACATGTTGTTATGCTGCAACATTCAGTTAAAATCATTTAAATGAATTTCTTCTCCACATCAAGCAACCCTCAATAACCCAGAATGACAAAGCAAAAACAGAATTTTAGGAAATGTTTATAAATTAAAAAAAAAAAACTGAAATATTGCATTGACACAAGCATTCAGACCATTTTCTATAATACTATAAATTTAGCTCAGGTGTATCCCATTCTATTGAGATCATCAAGATGTTTCTACACCTTGTTTGGAGTCCACCTGTGGTCAATTCAATTGATTGAACATGATTAGGAAAGGCAAATACCCTTCGCTAGAAGGCTCCACAGTTGAGCAAAAACAAAGCCATGGGGTCTAAGGAATTGTCTGTAGAGCTTGGATACAGGACTGTGTCAAGGCACAGATCTGGGGAGGGCTACAAAAACAAATTTGGACATGAGCGTCAGTAGACTTTGTGCCTTAGGAAACAAGTAATCTGAACGATTCTATAATATTTCTGTAATTATTTACCACTCTGATTCTGATTTTTCTGATCATAAAATAGGTTGTTACAATAGCAATTGATGAGAAGGATTCATAATTAATTGCAGAATTACAGTATTTGAGGGTTCCTTTAGAGTGCCCCTTTCTCTTGCACGATTTAGCTCAAAAACTAATGAGCATATCATCATCTCATAATAGGCTTATCTTTCAAGTTGGGTATTTTTCTGTCCAGCCATTTTAGCTCTAGACTGTCCTCAAGACATTGTGAAACACAGATAGACATACAAACAGACAAACAAACTCCCTTCATCGAGATATCAGTGTTTTTGGTATCAGGTGACCCTAAAATGTTGAGATCCATCGAAAACTGGAAATCGAAATTTTTGACAAATCTAAAGCTTTCGCTCCTCCCTCATTGATGATAGTGATGGTGGGAGAGGGTACAAAGCAAAAAAATTCCTGTAGCATTGAAGGTACCAAGAGCACAGTGGATTCCATATTTCTTAATTGGAAGATGTTTGAAACAACTCCGACTCTTCCTAGAGCTGTCCACCCAGCCAAACTGGGAAATTGGCAGACAAGGATCTTGGAAAGAGAGGTGACCAAGAATCTGATGGCCACTCTTCATTAGCTCCAGAGAACCTGTGTGGAGATGGTAGAAACTTCCAGAAGGAAAACCTTTGCTGCAACACTGCACTGATCTGGGCTTTTTGACAGAGTAACCGAACAGAAGCCTCTGCTCAGTAAAAGAAATGCGGAATTCTCTATAAGGCAGCTAAATGATATTCAGGCCATGAGAAACAAGATTCACTAGTCTGATGAAACCAAGATAAGGGTCATATCTGAAGAAAACATGACTCCTGTCATCACATGTGCAATAAATACCATTCTAACTGTGAAGCATGGTGGTGGCAGAATCATGCTGAAGAGGCAGGGATTGAGGGAAAGCTGAACACAGCAAAATTAAACAAAATTCTTAAAGAAAATCTGCTCCAGAGCTCTCTGGACCTCAAACTGGCCTGATGGGTCACCTTCCTACAATGATAATGACCCTAAGCACAAAGGAAAGACAACACCAGAGTGGCCTAGGAAAAACTTCTGGAGTGTCCGTGATTGGCCCTGCCAGATGTGAACCCAATACAACATCTGTGGAGAAAAATAACGGTCTTCCTCCAGCCTAACAGAGCTTGAGGGCATCTACAGATAAGAAGAGCAGAAAATCCCCAAATCCAGGTGTGTGAAGCTTGTTGTGTCAGACCCAAGAAGACTCCAAAGGTGCTTAAACAAAGTACAGAGTTAAAGAGACAGAATACTGGTGTTAAAGAGATACTTCAGTATTTGAATTTTTAATAAATTTGCAACAATTTCTTTTTAATTCTGCTGTATTGAGTGTTGCTTGATGTGGGGAAAAAATAATTTAAATCATGTTAGCACATGGCTGCAACATAACAAAATGTGAAACAAAGTGAATATGTCTGAATACTTTCTGAAGGCGCCATATATGGGATTTCTCCAGCTTATCCAGCTGCCGTCCACAGCTTCATGAAGCGCACGTTAGATAAAATGAAAACAATAAATTGTCAAGAAATGATTAAGAGTGAAAAAGAAGGAGTGTGTTTAACAATTAATTGGTTGGTTACCGGCCTGTATCTGTTTCTGCATGAACTCTTATTTGCCTGGCCCGCTGTCACTTCCTATTACTCTAACTCTCTTAAAGAATGAGTTCCGTGTTTCTAAAGTTGTTATTCCTTCACAAGTATGGTATATATATATTTGCCACACGAAATTGTGTTCTAAAGTTAATGGTTTTCTATACATTTTTAAAGAATTTCTTACCTGCACTGGTATTTTATAATGGAGGCTATGGGGCATGGAGTGCCACCAAAAAATAAAAGACTAAAAATTAGCGAATACTTTCACTTTGAAGCAGCGACAGTGACAATCTATCTATTGTGGGATATGGCCGGCCTTTCAACCCGGCCAATACCCCTAGGCTGCCAGATGGAGCCCTCCCTGCAGCATGGTGGTGCTCTGAATGCCAGCAGGGAATTATGGGCATTGGAGTTTTCACCTACAACCCTGCTGGATACCACAGGGGCCCCTAGAAGGCGCTGCAGGGAGGAGCAGAGAGACTTTCGCATACAACCCGAAAGTGCGTCATTATCAAATAAACAAAAAGACCGACATACTTCCAGGATGAAAAGAAGACTTTTGGATCTGACCCGGAAGTGCTAAGAAGTCACATGGACAGGGGTTCAGGAGCACTTCCGGGTCACAGACTATATAAAGGACTGTGGGAGATCCCAGAGTTGAGCTGAGCTGGGTGGAAGGGTGGCAACGTGTCTGGGAGAGTGGAGGATTGATTATTGTAGTTTTTATAAGTATTGTGGAGAGGAGGGTTCTTTGTGCACTGTATTGTCTGAATAAAATAATAATTTGGACTTTTGTCTGGTGTATAGTCTGAGGGTTCAAGGGAGCGATACCACCCCCTATCTATCTATCTATCTATCTATCTATCTATCTATCTATCTATCTATCTATCTATCTATCTATCTATCTATCTAAGGTTTTGATATAAGAAATTATGCCTGGGCTTAGGATGCTTGGGAATTTCCCGAGGAATAAATGGAATCTGTAGATGGGAAGAGAACTGTTTTGGCAGTCCTGCCTGGACTGATGCCACCAGGACCTACACCACGTGAAGCGGCTGCGGTAACAAAGCAAGATGAGATGAAACTACTTTTCACAGAGACAGGTGTGTGAAGTTTTACTAAAAAAGAACTTCAGGAAAACCAGCTAACAATCAAAATAGATGATTATTTAACTCAATGTGCCTCTTTTGTTTCAGGTCCCTATTTTTTCTCCTTGTAAATGATTTTAATCACATTCCTGCTTTTGCATTGCACAGTCGCATTTGGCATTTTGCCTACACAACTCACATTATTCACATTCATATCATGCAAATGATCTTTAAAGAGGTGTGTTTTTCTGGATTATTAAACAATTAGTTGGCCCTCAATAAATTTTTCAAACCACGAGTCAACATGACTGCTTCTCTGAAGAATCTTAAGCAGAACTTCATAAAGGTCTATTTTTGTATTTAATAGTTTTAAATATGGATGTTAAAGGTTGACTGTTGCTTTCTCCTGTTTCTATAAGGCCTGCTTTTCTTGCTTTATTTTCTTTACAGTGGTTTCTGAAAGTATTCAGATTGCTCCACTGTCTGCTCACTTTATTGTGTTGTAAATTTAATTTGAAATGGACAAGTATGTCATTTTTGTCCATCAGTTAACACTCAACAACCCATAATGACAAAGTGAAAACATGTTTTCAGCAAGGTGTGCAAATTTATTAGAAATCAAACACTGAAATCTCTCATTCATACAAGTATGCAGACCCCTTAACTTTGTAGATGTCCCCCAGAAATTACAGCTTCAGGTCTTCTTGGCTACAAGCTTTTCACACCTGGGTGTGTGCAGTTTATCTCATTCTTCCTGGATGAACCTCTCAAGCTCCATCAGACTGAATGGGAAGCATCTGTAACCCACCATCGTCAAGTCTGACTACTTATGCTCTATGGTGTTTAAGTCTGAGATTTGGTTGGGTACCTCAAGGAGAGTCATACACTTGTCTTGAAGCTGTATGCTTCAGGTCATTGTCATGATGAAAGATGAACCATTACCCCAGTAGGAGGTTGAGTTCATTTTGAAGCAGGTTTTGTCTAAGGACCTTCCTGTATTTGGCTTCCTTCATCCTTCCCTCAGGTCTGACCAGTCCCCTG
Organism: Erpetoichthys calabaricus; assembly: GCF_900747795.2. NCBI lineage: Eukaryota > Metazoa > Chordata > Cladistia > Polypteriformes > Polypteridae > Erpetoichthys > Erpetoichthys calabaricus. The sequence goes on along the minus strand of NC_041399.2, from coordinate 13,297,418 downwards.
TCCCTGCCGAGAAGCACCATCATAGTATGATGCTATGCAAGTATAAAGTAGTTTGTACTACTATGTTGCATTTCTGAGGTGGCCATGATAGAGTGGACATCTAGGTCTGTGAAGAGGATTACTTGTGTTCTGTTGTATTTACCCCATTTTATGACACCCATGGCACATCCAACCTACCAGGAAGGGAGTCTCTCTCTCTCTCGGAATTGCCCTTCCCAAGATTTGTTCCATTTTTTTATTCCTACAAGGTATTTCTGGGAGTTTTTTTTCTTGTCTTCCTATAGATTTCAAGGATGGGTGGCTGTCAAAAAATAGAGCTTGTTAAAGCCCATTGAAAATTTCCTTGTGTGATTTTGAGCTGTACAAGAAATAACTTGTTGTTGATGCTATAACCACCATGCTTTATCAAAGGGGTGGTATTAAGGTTGATTTATACTTCTGCATTGAGCATACTGCGTGGCTATGCGTGCTGTCAAAGCTAAGCTATTTATACATTTACATTTATACATTTGTATCGTGTAATGCTGCAGACACATGCTTATAAGGCAGGCCGTGCGCTGGAATGTTTGCAGTTTAGCAAGATAAGTCTACATGCTAGAAGTTTGGTATGAGCAAGTACAATTCATTTGTCCTTCTCCACAATAAGCCCATCTGAGAGTCCACCAAACACAGCTGTTAAGAGGTTGGGAGTGATTGTGACACCAAGGCTGTCTAAAAGACATTCATAGATTTTGGTCCAGTATGATGTTAATTTGGTGCATGCCCAAAATATGTGGGTAAGTGAGGCTGGAGCTCGACTGCAATGTTCACAGGATGAATCTTGCCCTGGAAACATTTTGGACAATGTTAAATGAGATAAATGTGCTCAATTAAAAAAAATTTAAGTTGAAAGATTTAATGTTTTGCACATATGAAGCTGTAGTGCATTCTCTGCATGGCTGCCTTCCAACTCCTTTTCTGAGATATTAAGTGAAAGATCCTTTCCCCATCATACGCTGGACTCTTTGAAAGGAAGATACTTGAAAATGTTTTTATATATTATTGAGATGCTGTCTGAGTCTTCAAGACTGATCAGTATTTCCTTTGAAGTAGAAATGGGTGGAAGGTAAGGAAGATTGAACATATTCCTTTTAGCAAAATTTCTGATTTGAAAGTAGTGGAAATATTTTGTGGCTAGGAAGAAAAATTTGAAGTGTAATTGTCCATAAAATGCAAAGACATTATCTATATATAAATCTCTTAAGTGTTTTGATCCTGGATGTTTAACTGTGTACGTTTGAAAGGGTAGAAAAAGGTGATTATCACATAAACGTCTAACAGATAAGATTTTCTCCATCTTAAAATACTTTCTACATTGGTTTCATTTTCTGACTGATTGATTGACAATTGGATTATTAGTATATTGTAGTTTGTACTTGCTGTGACACAAAGTAGGGCATATAACGAAGTACAGCAAGATTTTATTTCTACTGCTGTTTTGATGTCCAGATGTTACATATTTGCTGCCCAGCAATAAAACTGAAAGTTAGGTCATGTCATGCCCCCTTCTGCTTTAGGTCATTGTAAATTCACCCTTTGGATGAGGAGATGTTTCAAATTCCAAATAAATGAGGTTATGATTGAATCTAATTTCTTTAAAAATGATTTGTTAATGTATATGGGGATGTTCTAAAATAGAAATAGAAGCTTGGGAAGAATGTTTATCTTGGCATTCTTAAATTCTCCCTGCTAATATGAGATGGAGGGCAGACCATCTGTTCACGTCTTGTTCAATTTTTTCCATGCAGATAGCAAAATTTTGTTGAAAAAGAATACCTGTGATGTTTACTCCTAGGTATTTGAAGTGATCTACTAAAATAAATGGGAAGGTGTCCAGTCTAATATTGTGTGCTAGAGAGGGATATAGAGAGCAAGTTATACTTCTTATCCTTTTTACCTCAACAACTTTAAGTGCCAACATGATAATAGGTTCTGCAGTCATAAAATCCATCAACAATATGAAATCAAGGTTAAAACTATTGTATGAAACAACATACTACCTATACTTAAGTTTAAAAAATGTCTTCAAAAATGCAGAAGTAGTGTTTCTCTGAAGAAACAGTGAACTTTGTGAGCTAGAATGTCAAAGGGCTCAATGACGATGTAAAGAGAAAAAAAAAATTCTCACCTAACAGGTCTTAATGCCAAGATAGTATTTTTACATACTCACTTAATGAGTAAGGACAGAAAGATATTGGATTGGCTGAATTTTTCACTCCATCTATACAAAGAAAACTAGAGGAGTGGGAATCTTAATACACAAAATAATCTTTTTTTTTTTTTTTTACTTGCACTGCATTTTTATTGCTATTTAATTAATATTGTTTTTATCAGTATGCTGCTGCTGGAGTATGTGAATTTCCCCTTGGGGTTTAATAAAGTATCTATCTATCTATCTATCTATCTATCTATCTATCTATCTATCTATCTATCTATCTATCTATCTATCTATCTATCTATCTAATTTGTAGTTCCAGATGTAGTATCTGATCCTGAAGGGCAATATGTCATGGCGATGGGTAATTTATTTTAATATAAAGTAATTTTGATAAAAATTGAGCACTTAACATGGATGATGGAGATTTCATCCAAAATGCAATTGCATCTATTCCTAATGTTAACACTCCTAAAATTATAATGGCTGGAGTCTTTAATTGTGTTTTAAATCCAGCCATGAATAGGTCATCAAACACTGCAAAAATAATCACACAGTTTGTAATGGATCATAACCTAGCAGACCCTGGAGATTTTCAAATCAAATTCAAGAGAATATTCCTTCTTCTCACCAGTACATCATGTTTACTCAAGAATTGATTAGTTCCTTAGTGATAATAATTTATCACCTACCGTCAAATCTTGAAAGTATGACACTTTTGTTATCTCTGATCATGCTCCTCTGATCATGGAGCTTATATAACTATACCCTGCACACTCATCTCATAGCTGGCGTCTTAACCCTGTGTCATTAGCTAGGGAGAACTGTACAGAATTCATCTCTGAATAATCTCTGAGGGAAATTTATCTTTAGAGGTCTCTGCAGGAATAGTTTAGGAAACTCTGAAAGCTTTTTTAAGAGGACAGATTGTTTCATGTCTTTCCCACAAAAATAAATTGGAAACCAAGAAGGCATCAGAGCTAATCAATGAAATTACCAGAATAGATCAAGAATATGCTAGGTCTCTAAATGAGACACTTTACAGAAACAACATTGCCACATCAATACTATAAACACAGAGAGAAGGCTAATAAGATTATAGCTCAACAAATCCACAAGCAGGAAGATCGCAATGCAATGACAGAAATTACCATCTCAGAAGGAGATAAAATCATTGATTATAAATATATAACTCACACATTTAGGGAGTACTATAAGTCCTCATATTCTACTCAGTTTATAGAAAATAAGACACAATCTAATGAGTTTTTTAACACACCTATATAATGGATAAACCTTTGACACCGTCATAATTACTAGATGCTATAAACTCACTCCATTATGGGAAAGCAACGGGCCCTGATGGCTACCCAGTAGAACTTTATATAAAAAATTATTTTCGAATAAGTTAGCTCCACTAATATTAGCAATGTTTACAAAAGCTAAATGCAATGAAATTCTACCTCAAACTTTTTGCCATGCATTAATTATCTTTCAAAACAAAAAATAAGGACATATTACTATGTCTGCCGTGGGCTGGCGCCCTGCCTGGGGATTTGATCCTGCCTTGTGCCCTGTGTTGGCTGGGATTGGCTCCAGCAGACCCCCGTGACCCTGTATTAGGATATGGCGGGTTGGATAATGACTGACTAACATATTACAATGTGCATCATACAGACCAGTCTCACTTCTGGATAATGATGTTAAGATACTTTCCAAAGTGTTAGCTAGAAGAATTGAGAAAGTGCTTCCTTCTGTAATATCACAAGTCCAAACCAGATTTATTAAAGGCATATACTTAGCATCTAATCTTCAATGTTTGTTTAATGTAACATACTCAACTATAAAATTAACACACCATAAATTTTATTATCTTTGGACACAGAAAAAGTATTTGACATGGTTGAATGGGACTAACTATTTACCAAATTGCACAAATTTGGGTTTGGCCCAAGAATAAGTACATGGATCAAACTACTTTATACTAGTCCAGAAGCCTCAATTTGTATTAACAAACAAAATACTTCAAACTAGAAAGTGGAACTTGACCTATTACCATTAAGCCACTGGCCATTCACTCTTGAAATGCATCAGAGATAAAGAGGATTATCAGAGAAGGACTTAAACAAAAAATACCACTATATGTACATGATATGGTACTGTATATATCAGATCCACAAACTTCCATACCAGCAGTCCTCAATGCATTAGCAGAATTTCAAAAGATATCTGGACTCACAATTAATTTGAAAATAAAAGTGTGCTTTTTCCAGTGAGTTCTCTTTAGACACATCTCAAGGAGAATTAAAGCAAAAAGGGATTGCACAGCAGAGGTTCTGGATATTGCTATGAATGAGAGATTTCAGTTTCTGATTTTTAATAAATTTGCAGACTTTTCAGAAAACACTTTGTAATTATGGGTTATTGAGTGTTGATCGATGGTCAAAAATTGCATAATAATCCATTTAAAATGAAATCTACAACGCAATAAAGTGTGCAAAAACTGAATGGGTATAAATGCATTTGGAGTCCTCCGTTTATTGGAAGAAGATACACAAGTCAAACAGGGGAGGTTTGCAATGTTGTGATCAGTAGAGGGATTTAAAAAGTTTTAACTCCCTTGCATGAGACTGGCAAAATTAGTAAACTGCTGTGCAGTTAAGTCTAGAAGCCTATTATTTATATATATATATATATATATATATATATATATATATATATATATATATATACTGCGGTGGGTTGGCACCCTGCCCAGGATTGGTTCCTGCCTTGTGCCCTGTGTTGGCTGGGATTGGCTCCGGCAGACCCCCCGTGACCCTGTGTTCGGATTCAGTGGGTTGGTTAATGGATGGATATATATATATATATATATATCACATATATATAGATGTATATAGACGTATATACATATATATATATATATATATATATATTATATATATATATATATATATATATATATAATATTGTCACATACATGTAACTAGGGAGGAGATGCGTGGACCAAAAGGAGGTAATTACCCACCAGGCCAGAGGGTGGCAGGGTGCATTAAACCTACCTCTGTTATCTCTGCAGGCCAAATACAGGAAAACCTGCGTGATTTAACATCACTTCTGGTTCCGGCGCCCAGACTGACGTCATTTCAAGTTCTGGCCAAATGACAACACATCTTGAATATTTTCTTTGCCCTTTTACAGCCAGGGACAACATACGGGTGGCTACCCCAAACCTTTTCGTGTGTTGAGACTACTTCTTTTACAATATATATATTATTTATATATATACTGTATATATATATATACAGTATATGTATATATATATGCAATATATGTAAATCCACCTTGCAATATCACCATATTTTGCACAGATTCCTCATTTCTAAAGAGGAAGACCATAAACTATGTTTTGCTATGAAAAGTAACCACACCTGCCTGTGCTTTATTAGGATAGTCCACCTAGAAGTACTGTGACTAAATTCTCAAAGTCCCAAACCAGGACACTTGTGTATAGACTGACTAGACTGTCATATAAAACCACACATGAAATCGAAGTCTTGGGTTGGGGTGTTCCCCCATTCCCTATTATGCATCTCGTAAACATACACAAGAAATAAAAGTCCAGGGGAAGGCGGTCGCCTTTGCATTTTGGAAGGTTAAAAATGACACATCTGATGACCTTACCAAGGAGGCATGTTTTGGACTTGGCATAGGTAGTAAATGTTACTTTTTAGTCATTGAAATTTGGAATGGGGCCAAAAATGTTCCTCCTTTGGAAAGCATTTAATAGTATTTAGCCATTATTATTATTTTAATAAATTACTCTTATTTGAATTCAGGTGCAGAGTGCTGTAACCAGGGGAACAATTTGTACTGGCACTCCTTTCCTAAATAGCATGGGTGTATTAAGTGATTTAATGTATCAATAAATGTGGGGGAGGAAACAAAACAGAAACACAGCAGAAGTGGAATCTTCTTAAATTCTTACAAACATTCCTTAAATTATAACACAAGTTTTAAACCTACAAAGACAACCACTGAGAAAGCATTGATTTAAATTAAAATTAGGAAGACAACAAATGATAATAATTACAAGCTTAACATCTATTTTTTTTTTTTTGCCCACTACTCAATTGAATTAATTGTGAATTTTGAAGAGCAGAACTCAGACGGCATCTGTGGAGTTCATAAAAATGCAGGGTAGAAAGAAGAAAAAAAATTCCTATGAGATGCTGTAAATTTTTGAACTGCGTCTGTCACCCTTAATGATAGCAACAACAATCATCTTCATCATCATCACCACCATCATGGCTGTGCCTGGTCCTCACGTCTGAGGTCAAGTTGTAGAATACGATCTCAGCCATCAACAACCTTGCCATTCCAGTGCCCATGTATATGATGTGAGACTGAGAGGATGGACACCAAGACCAAGATGCTCCTAACCATGCATGGACCTCACCATCCAAAATCAGATGCCAAGCAGCTTTATATCAAGACATGGAATGGTTACTGCAGATTCATGTTAACATACAACAGGGCTGTCAATGGTTTGCACAACTACATTGAGTTCAGCAGAGATAAGTTCACCAAGCTCATGAAGATCCTTGAGGCCACCAGAGCAGCTGGTAAGGAAATCAAGAACAAGTGCTTACCAGTGCAGCCCAATTGCTGAGAAAAAATCCACTGCACACAACCAGTTCTACCGTAGTTTTGATAGACCATTAGTTGACAAAAGAGCAAGTGTGGCATGGCTGAACATCCTCTGGCTCAAGGAAGAAATTAAAAGCTTAATTGTTGCAGCTGACGACCAGTCACACAACACCAGATACCACCAGTGGAACATCTGGAAGCAGCAGGACAATAAGAAGTGCAGAATGAGCAGCAGAGTTGGTCTGCAATATCATTAGTGGGTGTACAACCCTGGCTTCTGTATATGATACACAGCCATATATAAACTTGCACAACAAGGTTGCCAACTATTGGCATGCTAGGTGGACAAATGCCTGTGAAATAGTACCAGCACACGTCAAAGGCTGTGGTCAACATCAGGGAAACTATGATCATGTGGGACTTGGCAGTGCACACCGATCATAATATTTCAGCTAACTGTTTAGATATGGTGGTCCATCCCAAGGAGGAGAAGCAATGCCTGCTGATTAGTGTAGTGGTCCCAGATGATAACAACATTCTGCTCAAAGAAGCTGACAAACAAAGTAAATATTTACATCTGGAGATCAAAATCAGCAGGATGTGAGGCAACAGGACCTGCGCTGTGTCTGTGGTGATTGGGGCTCTTAGTACCATCAAGAAAGGATCCGATAAGAATTTGCATGAGCTGCCAAGACACCACAGAGCCAAAGTTGTCAAGTTGTTTGGACTTCAAACCTGTTGTGGGTTTAAAATCCCACTACTGACACTGTGTGACCACGCACAAGTCACTTCACCTGCCTATAGTTCAATTGGAATAACAAAAGAAATGGAAGCAATTGTATCTCCCACATGTTGTAAGTGGCTTTGGATAAAAGCATCAGCTAAATAATAACAATAAAACGTTAATGCTCTATAAAGTGCTGGGTTAAACCTCAGGTTCCTGGTTGAGAGACAGACACTTATGGCAACCTCAGGCAAATTCCTCTAATAAAATATTAATAATACATAGACAAGAATAGAAGAATGGGAAAAAAAAAAGAATATCCTGGGTAGCTACAGGGGAAAAGGATGGGAAAAAAACAGTAATTCTATAGACTTGCACTCACAAAATATAGCTCAAGTACAATATGTTGAGATTTAACTCTTAAAATTTGTCTGAATTAATAAAATAAATAAACAGAAATGCTACTGCTACATAGGTTAACAGACCCTGCTCACAAAATAATTGAATTGATAAAGACAGGCAATGGGAGATGTGTATAGATCTTCCAATTAAGTAAACACAGGCACACAGAGGCAGACCTTAGGCCATTGAAAATCACAGAGACAAAGCAACTTTTGTTCGCCACTCCTAGGCTTACAGATATATTAAGCAGAAAATTACTTTCTGAGCAATAGCTGGCAGGCAGTCATCTAATGATCCATCCATCAACAGATGCAGTGTGAATGTGAATTATTGCCTCTATCAGCCTATATTTCTTATACATGCACATAACATTCATGAAGAATGACAACTGATAGATGACTAAAAGTCAGAAAAGCAGTATTTGGGGATAAACAATCAAACTGGAATAAAAGAAACCCTTTTTCCCTGTGCGTACAACACGTCTGTATAATATAAATAGAATATCTGACTTTTTATAATTGTTTCTTCGCTTTTAATTAAATAAGCATTACTTCTTTTTTATTTCAATAAAATAAAGCAGCACTTAGCTATAGGATGTACTTTAAAATGTTTTAGTTGACAGATAAACAATCAAAAAATGCAAGAAGAGACAGGTGATAAAACCAATGATGTTCTTGTGCATATGTAGAGTACATATATACATATATATATATCCATCCATTCATCCATTTTCCAACCCGCTGAATCCGAACACAGGGTCACGGGGGTCTGCTGGAGCCAATCCCAGCCAACACAGGGCACAAGGCAGGAAACAATCCTGGGCAGGGTGCCAACCCACCGCAGGACACACACAAACACACCCACACACCAAGCACACACTAAGGCCAATTTAGAATCGCCAATCCACCTAACCTGCATGTCTTTGGAATGTGGGAGGAAACCGGAGCGCCCGGAGGAAACCCACGCAGACACGGGGAGAACATGCAAACTCCACGCAGGGAGGACCCGGGAATCGAACCCAGGTCCCCAGATCTCCCAACTGCGAGGCAGCAGCGCTACCCACTGTGCCACCGTGCCACCCTATATATATATATATATATATATATATATATATATATATATATATATATATATATATATATATATATATTACTGTATATACAGTACTGTGCAAAAGTTTTAGGCAGGTGTGAAAAAATGCTGTAAACAAAGAATGCTTTCAGAAATATAAATAATGATTGTTTATTGTTATCAATTTACAAAATGCAAAGTGAGCGAACAAAAGAAAAATCTAAATCAAATTAATATTTGGTGTTACTACCTTTTGCCTTCAAACCAGCATCAATTCTTATAGGTCCACTTGCACAAAGTCAGGGATTTTGTAGGATTCTAGTCAGGTGTTTGATCAACCAATTCTACCAAACAGGTGCTGATGATCATCAATGTCACACGTAGGTTGAAACACAGTCATTAACTGAAACAGAAACAGCTGTGTAGGAGGCTTAAAACTGGGTGAGGAACAGCCAAACTCTGCTACCAAGGTGAGGTTGTGGAAGACAGTTTCATGTCATGGCAAGATTGAGCACAGCACCAAGACACAAGGTAGTTCTACTGCATCAGCAAGGTCTCTCCCAGACGAAGATTTCAAAGCAGACTGGGGTTTCAAGATGTGCTGTTCAAGCTCTTTTGAAGAAGCACAAAGAAACGGGCAACGTTGATTGTAGACGCAGTGGTCGGCCAAGGAAACTTAGTGCAGCAGATGAAAGACACATCAAGCTTATTACCCTTCGAAATCGGAAGATGTCCAGCAGTGCCATCAGCTCAGAACTGGCAGAAACCAGTGGGACCCAGGTACACCCATCTACTGTCCGGAGAAGTCTGGCCAGAAGTGGTCTTCATGGAAGAGTTGCAGCCAAAAACCCATACATCCGACGTGGAAACAAGGCCAAGCGACTCAAGTATGCACGAAAACATAGGAACTGGGGTGCAGAAAAATGTCAGCAGGTGCTCTGGACTGAAGAGTCAAAATTTGAAATATTTGGCTGTAGCAGAAGGCAGTTTGTTCGTCGAAGGGCTGGAGAGTGGTACAATAATGAGTGTCTGCAGGCAACAGTGAAGCATGGTGGAGGTTCCTTGAACGTTTAGGGCTGCACTTTTGCAAATGGAGTTGGAGATTTGGTCAGGATTAATGGTGTTCTCAATGCTGAGAAATACAGGCAGATACATATCCATCATGTAATACCATCAGGGAGGCGTATGATTGGTCCCAAATTTATTCTGCAGCAGGACAACGACTCCAAACATACAGCCAAAGTCATTAAGATCTATGTTCAGCGTAAAGAAGAACAAGAAGTCCTGGAAGTGATGGTATGGCCCCCACAGAGCCCTGATCTCAACATCATCGAGTGTGTCTGGGATTACATGAAGAGACAGAAGGATATGAGGAAGCCTACATCCACAGAAGATCTGTGGTTAGTTCTCCAAGATGTTTGGAACAACCTACCAGCCGAGTTCCTTCAAACACTGTGCAAGTGTACCTAGAAGAATTGATGCTGTTTTGAAGGCAAAGGGTGGTCACACCAAATATTAATTTGATTTAGATTTCTCTTTTGTTCATTCACTGCATTTTGTTGATTGATGAAAATAAATGATTAACACTTCCATTTTTGAAAGCATTCTTTGTTTACAGCATTTTTTCACACCTGCCTAAAACTTTTGCACAGTGCTGTACATATTGTGGCAGGAGACTGGGGGCCAGACCCATCCGGGATGCCTGGAAGGACTGGGAGGAAGTCTATACATTCCCCGGGCCACGAGGGGGCAACCTCCCTGGATGATGAGGGGACCACGGGGACGGAGCAAAGAGGCTCAAACTCATTGGGGGCCATGGCCACCGCCAGGGGGTGCCCCAAGCGTCATTGGGCCTGGGAAACCTGCACTTCCGCCACACCTGGGCAGGTGGAGGAAGAACCTTCCAGGGACGCCCGGAGTTCTTCCAGGTGCTAGTGCGGCACTTCCGCCACACCAGGAAGTGCTGCCGGAAGGTCGTCAGCAAACACCTGGAGCACACCTGGGTGAATATAAAAGGGGCTTCCTTCCTACAGTCAAGGAGCGAGAGTCGGGAGCTGGAGGTGGACGAAGCTCCAGTGACAGAAGGAAGAGAGGCGACCCATGGACATTGAAGGCCCATAGAAGGGTGTTGTGGTGGAGGAAGCACTGTGTGTGTACGGGACTTGGGTTTTGGGACCCTAGGAGCAATAAACATATGTGTTTTAGAATTGCTGGTGTCCATTTGGTTTGTGTCAGGGCTGGTTTCTCACAATATATACTAGCTGTGTAAGCCCGTGCTCTAAAAAGCCTGGGCTCCTAGAAACTATGGATTCTGGTACTTCAAACAATCAATCGCATCAGTTGTGCATTAGTGAATAAGTGAGGTTCTCTTTCCTCAGCAGTTTCATTTTGCCGATGAGCTTGCCTCGTTTGTGTACTAGCAGCTAAGCGAGTTACCCTCCAAGTCCAGAGCCACGATGCCAACACTATAATAGGCACCTTCCGAGCAACAGCAAGTTAACATTTCTAAATCTGTTTTCTATTTTATCTGAACAGATACCAGCAGAAACATTTTCTTTTATCAGGGAGCAGCATAAACAGTCATATGTTCAACTCTTTGAGGACTAATATTTTTTCCAAAAAACTACACAAAAGCAATGGTTTCACACATGAATCAACATAAAACGTCTGTTGCTGCCTGTTTGTGGCAGGAAATGTATGGTGGGCTGACTGCCTGGCTGTCTTTGTGAGATAGGTGCAATATGGTTTGTACCTCCTGACATCGTAAGTGTCTGCCCTCCCAGGTGAACGTTGTCATCGGTGCATCAGCTACACGAACGTGTTCAGCACCACGATCAGCTGGGGACTGGTCAGCTGATGTCAGTACCTCACTTTCATTTTTTATCTCCATCTCCAAATCACTTGCATCAGAATCGGAATTTGACAAATCAGAATCCGATTCAGCAATAATAGAATAAAAGTTTTGCTTTGAGCATTCACTTTGGTATCTCTCCACATGCCATTTTAGAAGCTGTTTGCTCTTCTCTACTCATGCACACACAGGGAATCGAAGTCAAATCAACAAAGCTAACTGTCCTTCTAGCAAAAGCGTATCGAAAAGTGATGTAACAAAAAGATCACTAATCTCTACCGATTGCTAGCGAGACAGGCTTTCAAAATAATAATAATAACAACAACAACAACAAAAACTGCGTTAACGCGCGATAAAATAATTGTCGGCGTTAATTAATTAATGCATTAACGAGATAATGACACATTAACTTGCCCAGCCCTAATATTGTGGAAGTGTGTGTGTTTGTCCGTTCCGGAAGTGAGAGGTGGAGTCGGGCTAATGGCTCCACCTCTGAGGATACATGTCGGCAAAGTGAAACCTCGGAAGAGTCACTCGCTTAGCAGCTAATACAGAAGTGCGGCGAGCACATCGCCAAAAATGGTATTCCTTTTACTTTTCCTCCCGCCGCTAATACCCAAGCGAGTCAAGCACATCGGCAAAATGAAACCTCCGAAGAAAGACAAAGTTGCTTGGCCGCTAATGCTCAAGCGAGGCAGGCACATCGGCAAAATGAATCCTCCTAGGAGAGAGATGCCCAGAGTACAGTGGAACCTCGGTTTGCGAGCATAATTTGTTCCGGAAATGTGCTTGCAGTCCAAAGCATAACAAATAATGGAAACTCAGATGATTTGTTCCACAACCCAAAACTGTTCATATAAAAATGATTAATACAAAATATAAAGTAACAATACATAAAATAAATTAACCTGCACTTTACCTTTGAACAGAATCATGGCTGGTGTGAGTGAGTTTCTAAACTCTTGTGGGATTCCACCCAACAGGACGACACGCGGAAGAGCGTCCCAAAGCAATCGCAGTCTCCCAGCACTGTAGCAGTTCGCCGTAAAAGTGAATTCGAAAAGATCGCGGACATGCTATAAGCGCCTGCCGTCGATCCCGCTACAATAAATAACTGCGCTGTTACTGTTTCAAGCTGAATAAAGCTGGTGTTGCTAAAGTACCGAGACTCAGCTTCGTGTTTTGGGGTGCAAGACGGGGACTCGCACGTCACAGCACACATGCGCACACACACACACACAGTCACAATGCTGTAGTAAACAGTATACGCTCGTACGGATGATGACTATATGAGTGAGGTACGCTGACTCAGACGGAGAATAGGAGACGATTGCCCACAATCCCGCAGCGAGAGAGAGAGAGAAGAACCATCAGCTCAGTTGTGATCACATGACACTCAGCAGACAAAGCGCATACATACTACTCGTATTGCAAGACCTCGCTCGTTTATCAAGTCAAAATGTATTAAAAATTTTAGCTCGTCTTGCAAAACACTCGTAAACCAAGTTACTCGCAAACCGAGGTTCCACTGTATTTCCTTTCAATTACCTGACAAATCTACATTTCAATTTTTTTTCTGATGATTTCAATAGTTTCTAGGACCTCGAGCTTTTTACAGCACGGGCTTACACAGTGAGTATATATTTATAGATTTAGACTACTTTCCAGAGACCTGTTTTCACTTTGACATTAAAGAGCCAATCTACTTTGATTTGAAGTAAAATGTGAATTCTTCTATGGAGGTGTATACGTTTTATAGATACTCAGTGCTGGGATACTTTTATTTGAAAAGATTCTGCAGCTAAATGTATGAACATAAGACAACAGATTATTCAGGACTGGGGCATAAAAATACATGATACCTGTTTGTACAAAGCTGCTTTCCTTTTTGAAACTGATAAAAAAAAATTATGTCATTACAGAGAAAAACGAGATATTTTCTATATAAAAATAATTCTATAAAGTCTAAATGCACTTACTTTAGAAGATTCTTTTTTCTTGGTCTAATACATGAATTGCATTCATTTGTTATGTACTGTTGACTTTCTGCCGCAATTTCTTTGGTACGGTGAATTAACAAAACACAGAGAATTGCCCTCTGGGTAGGATTCACTGGTCTGGAATAATTTATTGCATTTTGACAAATTTAGAAATAACTTTGTATATTTAAAGGTGAGTTTTCAGTGGCAGCAAATGACAGTGCTCACTCTGTAGCATACTACATAATAGGCACATGTCTCTATGTACTGTGGCGCTTTTCACAATAATAGTAACTAATTGCGCAAAACTTGATGTGGCATCCTGCAAATGGGAGAAAAATCAATAAAGCTGCTTGCGCGTCACACACTCCTCATTTATTTCTTGCAGCGCTACTTGTAGAAAGCTATTTGCTCATTTTTTTCGTTAGTTTATTGTGCTATTTTTCCTCATTGTGATTCATCAGTGCCATGCACTCATTTATTCTACTTTCCTAAATGTGTATTTCATCTTATATCACTTATGTGTTATAAATTGAGTTACAGTATTCAACTTGTCACTTTCTGAAAGTACTCAGACCCCTTCACTTTCTGTACATTTTATTGTGTTGTAGATTTCATTTTAAATAGAATATTTTGCCATTTTTGCCCATCAATGTAGAATTAATAACCCATAACGACAAAGTGAAAACATGCTTGTAGAAAAGTTTGCAAATTTATTAAAAATCAAAAACAGAAACCTTAATTCATAGAAATGTTCAGACCCTTAATTTAGTATTTTGTAGACCTCAATTATTCATATGAGTCTTTGTGCGTAAGTCTCTATAAGCTTTGCACACCTGGACAGTTTATCCCATTCTTCCTGGCAGATCCTTTCAGGCTCTGTTAGATTAATAATAATAATAATAATTCATTACATTTATATAGCGCTTTTCTCGGTACTCAAAGCGCTATCCACACAGGGAGGAACCAGGAAGCGAACCCACAACCTTCCACAGTCTCCTTACTGCAAAGCAGCAGCACTACCACTTTGCCACCTGTGCCAGATTAGATGGGAAGTGTCTGTAAACTGTCATCTTCAATTTTCTCCACGGATATTCTATGACTTTTAAGACTGGGCTTTGGCTGGGTCATTTAGGGACACTCAGATATTTGTTCTTGAAGCCAAGCCAGTGTTGTCTTGGCTGTATACTTCAGGTCATTGTCCAGTTTGAGGGTGCATGCACACTGGAGCAAATTCTCTTCGAGATCCTCTCTATGTTTTCTTGCATTCATCTTACCTCTCAATTCTGACCAGTCTTTTTATGTCCCTGACACTGAGAAGAATCTCCATAGCATGATGCTGCCACCACCATGCTTCACCGTGGGGATGGTATTAGGCAGGTAATAAACCGTGTCTGGTCTTTTCTAGGTATAATGCTTGGAGTTCAGTCTAAGCAGTTTAATTTTTGTCTCTTCATACCAGATAATCGTTTGTCTTTCTGCTGTCAGAGTCCTTTGGTAAGTGCCATTTGGTAAACTCTGAATTTGATTAATGGAGCGCTACTTACGAGGGTCATCCCTCCAATAGATTCTCTCAGTTCAGCAGTGGACTTCTAAAGCTCAGTTAGAAAGACCATTCCATTCTTGCTCACCTCCCTGACATACATTCTTTTAGCCCAGTGTCACGCATGGGTGTCTGAGTGTCACCTGTCGGATTCTGCAAATCCTTGCAGTACCGACCCAAATATAAATTGCAAATTTATATTTAAGATAAATTAATAAATGAATAAAAATAAATAGAGTAAAAAAAAAAAAAGGTAGAGAATCCACTTCCTGAATTAAAATGCTTATTCTAAAATATTATTGATTAGATCCTGCCAGGTTTTGAAATATTTCTGCACAGATACTGTAAGTGAGAATTAGATTTTTTCCAATTTCAGATAATATATAATATCAGTTACCCACTAACTTAAAAGAGGAGAGTTTGGATTCAACAACAACAAAGCACTTTAAAAATAACATCAACAACAACAACATTTATTTATATAGCACATTTTCATACAAAAAGTAGCTCAAAGTGCTTTACATAATGAAGAGAAGAAAAATAAAAGACAAAATAAGAAATTAAAATAAGACATCATTAGTTAACAAATTCTGGATTCTTCCAGCTGAGCAAAATAAGTCTATGTGCCTAGATTTTGTTGGTCATATGTGACTAAAAATAAAATCGTGAGGCGCCCATAAATTTAATTTAATTAAAATGCATAGATTCGTTAAAGTGAAATTTCTAACCATCTTAACTGTGGAATGAAAATGACACATCATACAAAAGTTGATTAAAGTATGTAGGATAATAGTTATAATTGGAGAAATTTTTAAATTGTAAGAGTTCTTTTTTGGGAATCATTTGAGTCTATGCATTTTAATTGAATTTAGTTAATTCTTTTATGGGTGCCCCATGATTTTATTTTTAGTCACATATGACCAACAAAACCTTAGTACAAGAAAAAAAAACATTTTAGTGCATTTTTGAATAAAATTGTATCACTTAAAAAAATCTTTTTTTTTAATATACTGTATATTTTATATTCATTTTCTTCTTGCTTCTAGATCCTTCAGAAAAGGAACAGACAGTATTTGCAGTCGAGTACTTTTGCTGTCGCCGTGCTAGAAGAAAGTGCAGCCCATCTTATTTCAGATCCCCCTTATCCGATGTGCAGTCACATACAGTATAGCCCAGTAGCAATGAGTACGATTTTACCCCAGATGGGACACAGAGGGTGTATGAAAATGCACAAACACACCCTCGGGTGATTCAATACCGCATATTAGACAGAAGGCGTCATTTGTGGAGCCACATGCTGTGAGGCAGAAGTAACGACCGTGCCACCTTGCCAGCCCTTTAATGCGAAAGACTGAACAAAAGAGCATAATACACTAAACAAATGACTCTGATATGGTATGACCAAGGTGACCCTATAATGTAACATGCAACCTACTAAGATTTCTATTAAAAAAAAAAAAAATGAAGTGACATTCTTTAAATACTTTGCAGTGTAGCCTTTGTCAGTAAGCTCCGGATTTCAAATTCCATTGCTGCCAGTTCAATCCACAACACTGGCTTCCTTTGTGATCCTCACAACATCATTTCGATTGTAAAGAGTAAGACACATATGAAAAATAAGGCTGTACCTTCAGAGTATGACGTTTGGCATAGAAAGGTGCTGAATTCAAGGATATTGTTCATTTATTTAAAATGGCAAAACAACAAGTAATGTTGGCACGTCTTTGAATGGCTGCAGAAAGCACATTCAAATTTCCAATTGTAGGCTGTGAAGCCAGGATTGAAAAGTATAAAGCTAAGGAGGGCAGGGATTGGGGGTGGACACATCCTCATGGGCCACTGTGCTTCTCTAAAATCCTACCTACTGGACAGTATTCAGTCGCCTTCATCTTCTTCACATTTTTTGCTATGTTGCAGCCTTGTGCTAAAATCACGGCAATTTATTTTTTCCTTATCAATCAACACTGAATAATATCCCAGGATAATAAAACCAACTTATTAAAAAAAAAAAAATTTGAAATATTTTAGAGCCTTTGCAATGACGCTTAAAATTTGGCTGAGGGGCATCCCATTGTGTCGATCAGCACTTGTTGGGAGTCCACCTGTGGTCAAGTCAAGTGTATAGATGCGATTAGGAAAGGCACCCACCTGTCTTTAGGAGATCACCCAGTTGACAAAGAGCGATATGTAAGCCCTAAAGTTAAAAGAATTGGCGGCAGAGCTTAGAGACATAATTATGTTGGGACATAGTTTAGGGCAGGGGTGGGCAAAGTCATTCCTGGAGGGCCGCAGTGGCCGCGGGTTTTTGTTCCAACCCAGTTGCTTAATTAGAAAACTATCCTTGCCAATAATTACATTTCATGGCTTGTTAGTGCTTTAACTCTGCTATGTCAAGTCATTCTCATATCCTAGATTTTTTTTTCCATTCTAAGGATATCATCCAAATACTTTGAAGTGTAAAACGGATCGGTAATTCTCAATCCTTCACTTTTTTCTCTTCTCTTTCCTTCCAAGTATTTAATTAAACCAAATAGTGCAGAATAAATACACACAGGTGTAAAGGGTAACAAGCAAAATGGATAACTGCTGGGCTTCTTTTGTCATTTGCATCTTATTGCTAATAAGGAGCAATTAAAATAAGCAATAAGGGTTCAAAATCTTAATGAGGGAGATAACTAAAATGAAGCAGAAGTGTTTCTAGAGCAATAAGTGCTTCTTATTAAGCAATTGGGTTGGAACAAAAACCTGCAGCCACTGCTGCCCTCCAGGAATGACTTTGCCCACCCCTGGTTTAGGGGCTACAAAAGTATCTTCCACAGGATTTAGAACATTGGAACAATCTCGACGAGAACAGGCCATTCAGTCCAACAAAGCTCGCCAGTCCTATCCACTTATTTCTTCCAAAAAAACATCAAGTCGAGTTTTGAAAGTCCCCAACGTCTTACTGTCTACCACACTACTTGGTCGCTTATTCCGAGTGTCTATCGTTCTTTGTGTAAGAGAAACTTCCTAATGTTTCTGCGTAATTTCCCCTTATCAAGTTTCCAACTGTGTCCCCGTGTTCTTGGTGAACTCATTTTAAACTCACAGTCTTGATCCACTGGACTAATTCCATTCATAATTTTAAACACTTCAATCATGTCACCTCTTAAATAAAATGAGAATCTCTTTTAAGTCTCATAAGCCATCAAAGTCCAACCTTTCTGCTTTGTCAGCTTCTAGCTGTTGCAGTTACCTCATCATTTTCAAAGGGCCTTTACTTTTTGATAAAATTCAAACAGGTTTACAAACAAATATCTAAGCAACTTGGAACAGACAATATACAAGGGATGTTCAAAAAATTTCAGCACTTTTTTTTTTAACATTTTTTATAAAGAACTAGCCAGTCCCCGCGGCTTTGCCCACATATTAGTGAAACAGGACATTGAGGAGGCCCTGCCCAGCTCTCTACTCCTGACATCACTTTTCCCCCTCCCTTCGGCCCTTAGCCTCTCTCTCGGATTATTGTGAATATATCACTCCTGCAAGTGAACTATGATTCTTAGTGTGATGGGAGAAGTCGAAAAATCAACCAGAATGTTCCAGCAAATTATAGAAAATAAAAGATCTAAATCCATTAAGTAGTTCTCTCGTTAGCTAACTAAGCAAAGTTAAGGTTACGCCCCGAGGCAGACATGTGAGTGAGGAGGGTGCCGGCCACCCTACCTGCAGCCCGATGAGTCTCTCTCGGATTCACGCTAATAGATCGGTACCAGAAGCGAACTCTGATACTTCACGTGATGAGAAAGTCGCAAAATCAATGGAATGTTCAAGCAAATTATAGAAAAAAACCCTATCTAAATCTGTTAAGTAGTTCTCTCGTGAAAAGCGGACAAACATACAAATGGGTCTAAAAAACTATAAGAAATTTTGCACTTGGACCAAAAAATTTTTAAAATCATTTCTTAGCGAGCACCTATGGACCAAGGGTAACCTACATTCCAAATTTCAAGTCCCAAGTCCTCATGATTTTGTAATGGGTAAGTCAGTGGTATTTGGCTTTTATATATACTGTATATATATATAGATTTCAAAAACAAAACAACTTTTATACTAAACAGCAAGGGGAGCCGGCTTGCCAGGCAGAACTAGTCACATGACACTCTCAGAAACAACTAATTAATGCTCCTCAGGTAAAGTTGTGAATGTCCTTCGTACGATGTAACTAAGTGGTTAACATTAGTGGAAAAAATGCACAAACTTACCTAACAATGTGAGGACGCAGGCTAATATTGCTATAAGTGCTCCAGTGCTAAGTCCAGCTGGTAGAATATATGCTTCAGCATTACAGGATTGGGCCGTGCCATCTGGATCACAGTCACAAACCCGAATTGTTAACGTGTTTGTGCTGCTCAGTGAAGGAGTCCCGCTGTCCACGATCAAGATCGGCAACTTGTATATCGATTGCTCTTGTCTTCTGAAGTCACTTCTTTTGGTAAGAATTGATGCAGTATTATCTAAAAATGACAAAGATATTGTTCATTACATTAACTAAAAATTATTAATAAAATAAGCTTGGGGAAATGCTTTAACCCCACAAAATGAAATCACAATTGCACAGAATTGTAAGTGATATGGTTATCTGCAGAGGAATGATTAATGTCTTACCAGGAGAACCTGCACAGAATAGACGTCGACACGTGCAAAGTGCTGCACGTGGGCAAAAGCAACATCAGTTATAAATACAAGATGAGAGACACTGACCTACAGGAAGCAACCTCTGAAAAAGATTTAGGGAATTATGTTGCCGCAGCATTTTCATCGACTAAACAATCCACATAACCAATTAAAAAGGCAAATAAAATGTTAGGTTATATCATTAAAAGTGTTGTATATAAATCAAGGGATGTTATGTTCAGACTATTCAATGCACTTTGGAGACCACATATGGAGTATTGTGTGCAGTTCTGGTCACCACAGTACAAGAAAGACATAACAGCACTTGAAGCTGTGAAGAGGAGAGTAACCAAGTGCATCCCACGACTTGAAAACATGGCCTACTGTGACAGACTCAGAGAATTAACACTAGAATTCCTGAAGCCTACGATAAACCTCGTAATCCTGGCCCAGTTTAAATCTCTTCGCACCTCTCCATTCAGTGTTTTTTGTTTTGCAAATGTATCGATCAGCATAAGCAGCAAGCAGCCTGCTGTCCCATCCCCTGCCTTGACGGAGCTCAGCTCTCCCATCTCAAGCCAAGGCTCCTTATCTGTGTGTGAGGAGCCTGGAGTTATACAGGGTAAATAATACAGTATATCGTTATTTGGAATACATGCATTTCATGTGTTTTCCGTGTCTACAATGATCTGGGTAAGCATAGGATGAAAGGAAATGTGAGAAATACAAGAAATGCTGAACGCATACCTAAAGCAGAAACTTTTTCCATGTTATACCAATAATGACGTGAAGTGCATAATGTGTGAAGACTTTAGTCCAAATATCAAATAAACACGTGCGCTTTCATTCAAGAATACAACCAAAGAAAAGAAAAAGCATACTATTTACATGTGGCTGTCAATGAGTTAAAAACTCAAGCTCAAATGTCAATTGACAGGGAGTTTACATGTATTCTTGAATGGTGCAGAGGTAAGAAGTACTGCCTTATAACCCGAAGGTACCAGGTTTGAGACCAGGCGCTCCGAGTTTTGAGTAGTGAGCTGCTATTGTTATTATTTCTACAATATAATAAAAACACACATTTGATTTGAGTCAGTAACACCCGGTGTAAATTTTGGCTACTTGTAAAAGTTAGCGCTTGTTTTTTTATTATTCGGTTTTATATTCTCTCAGTGACGTTCACGTGATACAAGGAACTTGCCTCTTCCTCTCTGAGTTTGATGGCATTTATCTCCATTCTTTTCACATGAGCAGTGCTGTGGCTGATGCCTGCTCAGAACTGTTTGTTGTACAGGCAATCAAAGATACGATGTCCCGTGACCACTATCAGACTGGACAAAGGCAGGACCATAACAACAGACAGCTTCTTCACAGCGCGCTCGCTGGCTAATAGACTGCTGTAATGCAACGCAACTCTACTTGGCACCATAAAGTAAAATGGGACTTCCACCTGCAGCTAAAGTCACTTCGCCACACTGCTGTTTAGATCTGGTAGTGCTGTGCTGACGGTGAATGTGCCCAGAAAGAAGAAGCCTTTGATTTCAGTCTGTAACAGTTTTGCTACCTGTAAAAGATATCGCTGAAGGCATATCAACAGACACACAAGCACTGGTGAATAATGTCTTCTTGGTATCTTGTTGTCACTTGAATTTTTTTGTTATTCAGTTACATTCTTGAATAAAAGCACACTTGTTTCATTATACCTTTGCGAAAGTGTTTATGTTATATTCCAGTAACAACTTGAATGAGATTGAAGCGTTTGTGTCTCGAGATGACGAGACTGCATAGGGACCTAATCCAGGTATTTAAAATCCTTAAAGTCATTGATAAATTAGAAGTTAATGGTGAGTCACCTACTCAAGGACATCAGTGGAAATTAAGCGGAAGTGCATTTGGGACTGAATCAAAGAAGCACTTCTTTTATAATTTCCACAATCCTGAATGTCACCCTTCTCCTTATAAATGGGTACAATCACACTGTTCCTCCACTCCTGTGGTATTTTCACCAGCCCATAGATCGTCTGCATTGGATCCATCAACACATCTGCTGTGTCTTCTCCTAAACTCTTTTAAACTTCTGCTGGCATCTCATCTGGTCATGTTACCTTTCCATTCTGTGTTCTCTTTAGTGCCTCCTTTGTCTTTCTAATTCCTTCAATCGGGACTCCATCCCCAGATACTACCCTTGACTTTTCTTCATTCAACAGCTTTTCAAAGTACTTCTTCCATTTCTTCTTGATCCTATCATGCTCACTCAAGACCACACCTTGCACATTTTTCATCTGCTTTATCTGACAAGAAATCCTTCCCAGCCTTGTTCCTGGTCTTCATTATTGTAAAAATCCTCGTCTCTTCTTCTTTTGTCTCCAGTTTTTCACAAACCTCCTCGAAGCCTTGTGCCTCGACTCTCACCACTGCCCTCTTTTGCCTTCCTTTTTGAGGTGTCTATACATTTTTCTATCTTCCTCTGTGTTTCGCTGTTTTCCTCAAACATCCCAAATGTGTACACATGTTAGGTTAACTGGCAAGTGTGTGCTGGTCTGATATAGAAGACTACTGTGGGTAAGTGCATCAGTCTGCCATTCCATACAGTGTTGATGAGTTTCTTGCTCCCAAAACTGCTGAAATAAGCTCCAGGGCTTTACATTCCTTCAAAGAAATAATTGGATTTGAGAGTGAATAAGTGAACGAATTCACGAATGAATAAAATACAAATCTTGTTTTTTTAATCCAAAATATTATCTGAATTATGTGAATCATTGAAAACACCACTCGTTTTAATAAGCAGTGTTATATATGCATAAATCATGACTCTTATAAATGCTGCCTTCAGAAGTGACAGACTAGTTATTAAAGAAGCTTACAGTATATTATACATTGGGGAATATGTTTACAAAAACAAGTAGTGACGAGTGGAATATACAGATTTCCTTTTGCATATAGTTTCATTAAATCACCTCAAAAACTCATTTTGCATGCATTTTTACAATTGCAAAAAGCAAAGCTCAACGAAATTAGGGTTTTGGGGGATTTTCAGTTCTTTTGAACTTGAAGTAAGGAATATCGCCTCCTAAGGGTTAATCAGTAACCATTTTGGCTCGCCCTTGATTTCCCTCTTCCATATCTTCCATGGCTCCTTACTTGTGGCTCTCATCTGCCCTGTGCACTGCCTGCCTACATAATATAGTAACCACCATTCAGATTATATCTCTCGGCTGGCCTGTTAACACCTTGGCGTCCCACTCAGGGAATGGCAAAAGGGATGCTTGGGCATCATTGCTTAGATTGCTGACCCTAAGACCTAAGCCTGGATAAGTGGTAGAAAATGAGTGGAAAAATGGATGGATAAACTCTTACGTTTCACTGTAAACCTCATTTTGAATGAATCGTCTTGTTCATCACTAATGTTTAGAAATAGACTACACTACCAATTCAAATGGCAAGTACGACGGACAATGTGCAAGTGTAAGAGTTCTACATAGTGTTCTTTTGTTTTTGCTTTTTAGCTTTACTGCTGTTAGGCCTAGTTTTAATATATATTTCAACCGTAACGTTCCCCAAGAAAACATTTCCCACACTATCTTATTGCCACGAATGTCCTGTACTGTTCACACCAGCAAATGGTTCCATACACTCATGTTGTTTGCACTAAATTCTGATTGTCCCATCAGCACAAAGCAAAAACAACCTGGATTTGTCTGACCATGCTACCTTTTTCAACTCCTCAGTGGTCCACTTTTGATGCTTTTGTGCCCAAAGGAGATGAGGCTTTGTTTTGATGACCTCAACACCCAACATTATCTGTGATTCTTGTAACCCATTCAACACAGTCCAATCAGTCCAATAGGTGGTGTATTCTGAGATGACATTCTGCACACTACTGCTGAATTCCGATGAGATTTGCTTGGTTGTGGCCTGGCTATTCACTTGTGTGGTTTTCACCATTCTTCTTTGATCACTGTGATCCATCTTTCTCAGTTGATCCATGAAACAGCTGTGCATGAAAAGTCCATGATGACAGTGGATTGAGTCACTAACTCTTGAATTAAAATGTACCACACATGGACACAAACAAGATTTTGAATTGTAAACCCATCTCTGTTTGTTACATTTATATTCATATCTGCAGCTGGAATACCTTAGGAGTATATAGTTTGGGAAACTGCATGTGTGAACTGACCTTCTGCTTGTTGAAGCACTTCGAATATGGTATGTCCGACGCATATTCTCTTTGTGAAAAAGTTTTCGCTCATTTTTTCTTGAGTTGAGTTGTACTCAACTGTCAGTGAACTCTGCACTGTTGATATCATGTGAAATGCACTGTTAGACAATGAATAAGATGTCACAGGGCTGGATTCCTGACCAATGAATGAGGCGGGGAGGCGGGTCTTCAGTTGAAATGCCCTGGTGTGCGTGATCGTGTTCTATTTTAGTTTACGTGAGTATTTTCTCTAAAAGATCTATTGAATAATAACTAGAAAAAATCCATGTGTTTGGTATTTTGTGAACATATGACTTGAGGTGTGGATGATGTGACATAAGTAACTTGAGATTTTTTTCATAGATATTTTTTGCAGTTGTTTAACCTTGGTCACTATAGATTTCTGTTCTAGCCATTCTGCATGAAGACACCAGATTAAACATTTTTCTCAGCCATCAATACAAATTAAATGAGACAGGTCAGGTCAGGTTGGGGAGCATGCACTGGTACAGCGCCTTGCCACACAAACCACATGACGAAACAGCTTCTGATCCTGGTTAGCAACACCCCAGGCAAACACACGGTCCAGTCCCCCCTCTGGAAATTACCCTCTATCTGCCACAGCCAGGTGTTACATGGGTGTCTCCTTGGCCTGCTCCTGCGAGCCGGATCACTCTTGGGGAAACGTGCCACATGGCCGTAGTGCCGTAACTGACACTCCCTCACAATGCAGGTAATGTGCCTCATTCGGGGCTCCGTGAGCAACCGCTCATTCGACACAAAGTCAAACCAGCGGTACCCAGGAATTCTCCCAAGAGACACAGTACCGAAGGAGTCCAGTCTTCGTCTTGGGACACTGAATAACGTCACAACCATACAGCAAGATGGGAAGCAGCAGGACTCTAAAGACTTGGACCTTTGTCCTTTTGAACAGATATTGGGCGTGCCACACACCATTTTTCCAGTGACCTCATGACCCCCCCTTGGTCTCCCATTCCGTCTACTGACATCATAGGAAGAGTCACCAGAGACGTGAATGTCACTCTTGAGGTAAGTAAACCTCTCGATTAAGGTCAAACTCTCTCCGCAGACAGACACACTGCTGATGGCCGTTCTCCAAGAGGTCATTAAAGGCCTGGATGTTGCAAACCCAGACACTCAGACTCCTCAATCAGTCTCTCGAGAGCCCCCATTAACTCAGCAAAGATCACAGCATCGTCAGCAAAGTCAAGATCAGTGAATCTCTCATCTCCAACAGATGGCCCACAGCTGCTGGAACCTGCGACCCTGCCCAACAACCAGTCCAGGCAAGCATTGAACAGAGTAAATATATATAATAATAATCTATAAAATATATATATATTATTTTTGGGTGAAGTATACCTTTAAATTTCTGAAATTTTCTTAAGGAAAAACCAATTCCCATTATCATGATGAGTAACATACAAGATAACAAGATTCTGTGCAACAAACTTGTAGAGATTGTGTAAAACAGGCATTTATTACTTTCTCTGGAGTACATCAAACTGCTTGGTGAATGGCCCAGACACCTGTGGTGCTCATTATTCTAGAAATAGCCTTGATGTATGCGTTTATGAACTTGAACGATCACTTTTTCAAGACTTGCTCGAGTTCTTAATAGCTTCCTAACATGCTTCCAGTCAAAAATGACAAGTCACTAATGAACGATGAAGGAATGTGCAGCAAATGCTTTCAATTTGGTCTTGTATCTCTACAGGCACGTGAACATGTTGACAAGGTTATCTGCTACAAGGAAGTAAAGTAGAAATAATTACCTTTAAATCCTACCGTAATACACGTAGTTTGACAACATTATTATATTGATAACACCAGGCTGCAGTAGCACCAGATATAATTAGGCAAACTGAGGCGGTGAGCTGTACAGGCCAGGCAAATGGACAGATGTGCTGAAAGTCACAGGCAATAGAAATTCTACACTGATGTTCTAAGAAAAAGCTATTCCAGTGGGACTGTCCATTTTAACCACACTGAAGGTATTTTCCCTATGAAAGGGTCTTCACAAAAATATTTTTAATACAACACTGAAGTCATAAGAGTTTGTTATATTTGGAGAGACGCATTCAGAACCCCACACGGCACTTCAGTTTTGAGGGGTATTCATGCATGACCTAGCTTATCTGTGTGGTCAGGGGTGGAAATGGATCCTGGTAATCTGTGTGAAGAAAAAACTGAGCATTAAATTACAAGGAATATACACTATGGGGGTAGCAATTTTGTATTACATTTCAGCTTGTCCGTGTGACTTTTTATTTGCAATCTGTTTGTAGCAACGTTTTTGCCAGGATCTTGAAATCCAGCTGCTACTGAGTTGGTAAGGCAAGATAAGACAAATGCATACAAAAGAAACTTCTCAGTCCAATAAAGTGTATTTTAAAAGGGTTTAGAGGAAATTCAAAGCAAAATTGGACAATTAAATAACTGGAAATAAAATGTTAATTTCTAATACTTGGTTGAAAACCCTTTGCTGGCAATGACAGCCTGAAGTCTTGAACTCATGGACATCACCAGATGCTGGGTTTCCTCCTTTTTAATGCTCTGCCAGGCATTCATGTCTGCGGCTTTCAGTTGCTGTTTGTTTGTGGGCCTTTCTGTCTGAAGTTTAGTGCTTCAACAAGTGAAATGCATGCTCAATTGGGTTAAGATCAGGTGACTGACTTGGCCATTCAAGAATTTTCCACTTCTTTGCTTTAATAAACTCCTGGGTTGCTTTGGCTGTATGTTTTGGGTCATTGTCCATCTGTATCATGAAACGCTGCCCAATCAATTTGACTGCTGTATTTAGCTGGATTTGAGCAGACAGTATGTCTCTGAACACCTCAGAATTCATTTGGCTGCTTCTGTCCTGTGTCACATCATCAATAAACACTAGTGTCCCAGTGCCACTGGCAGCCATGCACGCCCAAGCCATCACACTGCCTCCACCGTGTTTTACAGATGATGTAGTATGCTTCGTATAATGAGCTCTTCCACGCCTTCTCCATACTTTTTTATTGCCATCATTCTGGTAGAGGTTGATCTTGGTTTCATCTGTCCAAAGAATGTTTTTCCAGAACTGTGCTGGCTTTTTTAGATGTTCTTTAGCAAAGTCCAATCTAGCCTTTCTATTCTTAAGGCTTATGAGTGGCTTGCACCTTGCAGTGCACCCTCTGTATTTACTTTCATGCAGTCTTCTCTTTATGGTAGACTTGGATATCGATACGCCTGCCCCCTGGAGAGGGTTGTTCACTTGCTTGGCTGTTGTGAAGGGTTTTCTCTTCACCATAGAAATGATTCTGCGATTATCCACCACCTGTTGTCTTCCGTGGATGTCCAGGGGCCTCATGTATAAACGGTGCGTACGCACAGAAATGACGCGTAAGAACATTTCCACGTTCAAATCGCGATGTATAAAACCTACACTTGGCGCAAAGCCATTTTTCCACGGTACCTCATACCCTGTCGTACGCAAGTTCTCCGCTCGGTTTTACAGACTGGCAGCACCCAGCGTCAAAACAGTGCTACTGTTCCTGTGTGGTTAACCTTTCTTAGATCCACATCCACAACGGTGGCTTTATCAAATACACTGAAATTAACTGCATATTGTTCATAAATTGAATGCATCTGATTGTAATTAACCTGTAACAATATAATGGTCCACAGAATGGTCAAACTATTCTAAATACCATAACTGCTTTAGCGTTGTTACTCTCACTGCACCTTCTTCTTCTTCTGTCAGCTGCTCCCATTAGGGGTTGCCACAGCGGATCATCTTTTTCCATATTATTCGCACTGCACCACTCGGGAGTATTTATATCACTGTATCTGAGTGTTAATCACAGATCTATAGCGATCAGAAAGAGAATTATCGGTATACAGCATCAAGCACTCACTACCTCAGCCATTCGCTATTTGAACTGCTCTCATCCAACCAACGCTTCACAGCCTTTCCTGTTCGGACCTCGCGGTTCACAAACAGTTTCATCCCAAGAACTATAAACGCACGTGCGTTTATTTCCACGCTGAGTGGGATTTATGTAGCGGAAGAACGCGGAAGTTGGCGAACGCACAGATTCCTGCATCTGGATTTTTCTGTGCATAAGCACATTTCGCCTTTTGTGCTTACGTCATGTTATAGTGCGAATTCTACGCACGGTGTTATGCATGAGGCCCCTGGTCTTTTTGCGTTGCTGAGTTCACCAGTGCTTGCTTTCTTTCTCAGGATGTACCAAACTGTAGATTTTGCCACTCGTAATATTGTAGCAATTGGGTTTTTTCTGTTTTCGCAGCTTAAGGATGGCTTCTTTCACCTGCATGGAGAGCTCCTTTGACCGCATGTTGTCTGTTCACAGCAAAATCTTCCACATGCAAGCACCACACCTCAAATCAACTCCAGGCCTTTTATCTGCTTAATTGATAATGACATCACGACGGACTTGCCCACACCTGCCCATGAAATAGCCTTTGAGTCAATTGTCCAATTACTTTTGAGCCCCTGAAATGAAGGGATTGTGTTCAAAAAATGCTTTAGTTGCCTCACATTTTTATGCAATCATTTTGTTCACCCCACTGAATTAAAGCTGAAAGTCTGCACTTCAACTGCATCTGAGTTGTTTCATTTAAAATTCATTGTGGTAATGTACAGAATCAAAATTAGAAAAAAGTTGTCTCTGTCCAAATATTTATGGACCTAACTGTATACGTACGGCACATTCAATACGGTCAAAACAATACGTTACGAGATATGGTGTGTTCAATAAGGTACGGTTTGAAACTGTGAAATTGGAAAAAATCTAATTCTCTGGATCTGTACAAAATCTTTTCAAAACCTGGCAGGTTCTAATTAATAACATTTTAGAGTAAGCATTTAAATTGAGAAAGCAGATTCTCTCCCCTCTATTTTATTATACTCATTTTTATTAATTCACTAGGGGGTTCACCTCTTGCTTGCTTCGCTTGCCAAAATCACCCCCAACCAGCCTGAGCTACATGCCTGCCACTTCGCGTTTCAGCCGCTCATGTTATGAAGAGAGAGGGGCTGAACACACCCCAAGGAGACGTGGTCGCTCCTCCGAAACCCCCTCTTAAATGGTGATACAATGGGAAACAAATACAGTTGTTTGTTTACCTCCTCTTTGCTTGATCAGCTGCTTGATTGCTGCTGCTGCCGTGCTGCGTGATCTGCATCTCGCATGCCGCTTTGAACATTTAAAAGCCTGTACAGCAGCTGTCCTACTCTTTGTCTTTTATTTCCGGCCCCGGGCGTAGTTAAATCTCTTGGCACAAAGTCTCGTCTCGCGGGACATGAGTCCTTGATATTTTTTACTTTATAATTTACAAACAGAATAAGAATATGCAAATCTAACAACATGACATTAAAGTTCGACAAATTCTGAAAAGAATTATACCAAGCATATATATGTAGGCTTTAAAATAAGCCCATTTTAAAGCGTGACAAAAAACGTGATGTAAAAACATCACATAAAATCATTGGACTTTTAGGCTTAGGATTTTATATAGAGAGAGTAGATTAATTTATCTATTAATTTATTTTTGCTGTTGATGTGTTTCAAACCTATTTTTGTTAAACTTGACTTGCTTGTATGGAATGTTATTTGATTTTAATAAAATCAATAAAATGCAAAAAAAAAAAAAGAAAGAAAGAAACTGTGTGCCCTCCACAATCTAGTTACTGCAAGGCAGTTCATAAACTGCGACTAACCAACAGTCAGAGAGTCAAGAAATAATTGGAATATTCCATTTTAATTCAGCTATAGACTATGCTTTAATATATAGACAAACATGTTGTCACACACATGCGAGTAGGAGGAAGCTGAGTGGACTGAAAGAAGGTAATTCCACGCCAGACCAAGGGGTGGCATGGCACACTAAACCTTTCTCTGTTTTCTCTGCAGACCAAACACAGAAAAACCTGCCTGATTTCTCACACATGACATCATTTCTGGTTTCGGCGTCAAGAGTGACGGTACTTCTGGTTCCGACTCCCAATAAGATATCACTTCCGGTTCGGGGGCTAAGAAAGACATCACTTCCAGCCCCAAAAGTGAGGTCACTTCCGATTCCAACATAGATGATATCACATCCTTTGATGGCCTTTAAAGCCGTCATCTTTGCCACTACTCATCAGTTCATGTTGAGAACTCATCCTGAGCACATCTGTGCAATTTCAATTAACCTTTGCAGCTAGGCACAATATATGGATGGCTTCCCCAAATCTTTTTGTGTGTCCGAGGGTGAGGTCTTTCACAATGTTATCAATACTAGGAAAATACTTCTATTGATTTAACATAAGCTAAAGAACTAGCAAATGGCTATTACACTTCTGTAGTTGTCTGGTCAAGGAGTTTGAGTCATTCTTCTACGTGTCTATCTATTTTAAAGCAGCACTTAACCTAATTGCATACAAGGTGCATTCAGATAGTGTGCTGAGCCAACAGTCTTCCTCAAGCTTTCCTGGTGTTCACATCGAGAGCACCATTATTACTGAGTTTAAAAAATTTTCTTCATCTTCTCAGGAAGTCATGATGTACACCACAAGAGAAGAGAGTTCAGGCGTCTATCGTATAGAAAGTGAAATTCCGGGCATTGATAAGAAGCACATTCAGACTGTGATTCTCCTTCTCCACCACAGCAGGAAAAACTGCTGTTGAATGTGAACGCTAAATGTCAGCTGTGCTGGGATCAAACCTCCGAGTTTGGTGTCTATGGAAAGGCGGTTTGCCAGATTTCGATCCGGCCATTTCAGCGTGAAGGACAACGAATGTAAAGAGCTGCCCAAAACTGCCACAGATGACCAGAATTTGATGGCCCACAAAGCTGGGCTCAAACTAATGACTCACTTTATGATCTTAACCAAGGAGCATTTTCCAAGGGTGGTTCTTTCTTTCTGTCATTTTTTAAGCTTGGTTTGATTGCTTTGGCTATTTGGTTTTGTCATTTTGGTTGTTCTCAAAAATCATAAAACCTCACTGTGGAGAAATTTTTGAACTTCATCGTGAGTTCACTTTATATGATTGTTTATGTGTGCTGGGGGAGTAGGTGTGCATGTCTGAAATATTCATAAGTTTATTTGGGAGGTTGTCAGAAGGGTCACCAAATAAATTATTGGACTTGTGTTTTCTAATGTACTGTATCCATATTTTCATTTAATTGTCATTTGTGGCTTTTCTGTATTCGGGTGTGAGATCAGGATGTAGTAGTGATGGTGACCTTTTATCCAGTTATTGTTTCTGCTGCTTTATGGGTTGAAGAGTATACTCATAGCACCTGCGGTTTATCTATTTAACCTATTTAAAAGAAGCGTTACAGTGTGGCTGCTCATTATTAAGAGGGCACACCTCAAACAGTAGTAAATTACAAAGGTTGTGAAATGTAACAAGGTTAAAATGTGGTTGCTCATTACTAAGAATGCTCACCTTAGAGACAGAGAGATTAGAAGCACATGCTGCTACAGTGCATTGCTGCACCCACCATATGACAAACCACCTCAGGATCCCAGATTAGGACCCGAACGCAACCATGCAATGGGTGACACCTCAGCAACACACAAGTTCAGATGGAATGGAACAGTCTGAGGTTTTTTTATGATGGCTGGAGTCCCAATTCTGCCACCAACCCCCACGTTTTTCCCTGCAGGTTGGAGGACCTAATTGCAGATGCTGGATGCAGATTAAAGTCATACCCAGGATGGAGCTCAAGGGCCCAACGAAGCAGAATCACTTTTGGCATTTATGGGATTCGAACTGGCAACCTTCCAATTGCCAGTGCAAATCCTTAGCCTCAGAGCCACCACTTCGCCATGCCCACCTTAAATGGCAGTAAATTACAAAGGTTTTGAAATATAACCTTCACCACATCTTCCTTTTAGTTTTGTTATTATATAACTGAAAAACTCGAATAGCTACTGCAACCCTTTGTTAGTCAGAACTGCTGCTTTTGACTGCTGGTGCTTTGTCGCCAAGGTATCTGATGAAGAATGCAGCTCTTCATATACGTAGGTGCTGGCCCATTGACTGCTCTGTAGATTAACGCCAAGGATTTGAAAAAAACACATGCTTCTACAGAAAGTCAAAGTAGCGTGATCTCAAAAGTGGTGTGACGTGTTGAACACCAGATGTGCCACTGCATTTGGAATCATCTGCAGTGGCCTGGTGGCACATGCTGGTACTCCTGCAGTCCAGGAATGTCAAGACCAAAGACTGAACCAGGAGTTATGCATACATCGTCAGATATGGTCTGATCTTGTGGATGACGTATATAGCGAATCTACAAGACTGGGAGACAGTTGTAACGTTGTCACTGAATGGCAGGTGGTCATCAAATCACCACCCCAAGGAAGCTCACTGACTTGGCAGGATTAAGCGATAATGAGCTGAGCAGAACAGAGATGGGGTGTTTAATAGATGGATGAACTTGAATAACAAGTTAACACTAGAATCCCTGAAGCCCATGAAAAAAGTCGTAATAAATTCGGTATCCATCCATCCATCCATTCTCTTCCGCTTATCCGAGGTCAGGTTGCGGGGGCAGCAGCTTGAGCAGAGATGCCCCAGACTTCCCTCTCCTCGGCCACTACTTCTAGCTCCTCCGGGGGAATCCCGAGGCGTTCCCAGGCCAGCCGAGAGACATAGTCCCTCCAGCGTGTCCTGGGTCTTCCCCTGGGCCTCCTCCTGGTTAGACGTGCCCGGAACACCTTACCAGGGAGGCGGCCAGGAGGCATCCTGATCAGATGCCCGAGCCACCTCATCTGACTCCTCTCAATGCAGAGGAGCAGTGGCTCTACTCTGAGCCCCTCCCGATTGACTGAGCTTCTCACCCTATCTTTAAGGGAAAGCCCAGACACCCTGCGGAGGAAACTCATTTCAGTCGCTTGTATTCGCGATCTCGTTCTTTCGGTCACTACCCATAGCTCAAAATTCTGTATTTTTCTATAATTTTTAAAAAACAGATAGCCAGTCCTGGCATTTTATTTTAGAACCTAATGGGTTGAGGAACACTCAGAAAACAAAAGTCTAACAAAATTACAGAATGCACCCATTTTTAACTTTCTTAACACTAGAATCCCTGAAGCCTATGAAAAAAGTTGTAATGGTGGGCCAGCTGAAATTGCTTTGCACCTCTCCATCAGCGTCTTTGTTTTGCAAATGTGTCAATCAGCACAAGCAGCAAGCAGCCTGCTATTCCATCACCACCACCAACGCAGCTGAAGTTCTCCCAGCTCAAGTCTGTTTATCTGGGTGTGAGGTGTCTGGAGTTGTTTAGGGTAAATAATATATTGCTATTTGGAACACGGACATTTCATGTGTGTTTCGTGTCTACAAATATCTGGGTAAATGTTTGATGACAGGAAATGCGAGGCAAGAAATGTTGAACATATAACTAAAGCAGAAATTATAGTACTAATGAAGTTCTTGCTGCTTGTGCTGATTGACACATTTGCAAAACAAAAGATGCTGATGAAGAGGTGAAAAGGAATTTAAGGTGGCCTGACTTTACAGCTTTTTTCATAGGCTTCAGCGTTTCTAGTGTTAAGAAAGTTAAAAATGGACGTATTCTGTAAATTTTTTTTAGACTTTTGTTTTCTAAGTGTTCCACAACCCATTAGGTTCTAACATAAAATGCTAGGACTGCCTATCTGTTTTTTAAAATTTATAGAAAAATACAGAATTTATCCATTAGCAGGCAACTTTATGATGAATGTGCAAATTGTACACAATCTTTTGTTAGAGTGTTTCCCATAACCCCTCTTAATCAGTCAATATTGCTTTGGGGAAACTAACCCTGTAATTTTTAGTCTTTGACCTTTGTCTCGTCTGGGTACTGTCTGGTTGCCATGGAAACCTATGCCACTTAAGTTTTCGGTTTCATGTCAGTCGGTGTTTAAAGACTCAACCAGCTGAGAACTCACTGTTTCTGGGTGGAGTATTATTCCTTTAACAGTGTTACCATAGAAGGTGGGGACACTGTCACCCAGCAACATATTGAAGTCGATCAACCCATTAATATTCCTTCACCTCCACATGCAGGAAGAAAGACAAAGAAAAGAGTGTAGTGATGGCTCATCATTAGCACGGGTCACCTTAAACAGAGGTAATTTACAAAGGTAGTGAGATGTATCCATCACCACCTCTTCTTTTGTAGGTTTCTTATTATTTAACACCGGTTTGTCAAAAATCCAAAAGGCCACTACAACTCCTTGTAAGTCACAACTGTTGCTTTTGAATGCTGTTGCTTTGTCACCAAGGCACCTGATGAAAAATGCAGCTCCATTCTCGTAATCATCATCAATCATTTATTACATTAATATATACAGTGCTCTT
The DNA here is from genome assembly GCF_900747795.2 of Erpetoichthys calabaricus. Classification (NCBI taxonomy): domain Eukaryota; kingdom Metazoa; phylum Chordata; class Cladistia; order Polypteriformes; family Polypteridae; genus Erpetoichthys; species Erpetoichthys calabaricus. The sequence goes on along the minus strand of NC_041399.2, from coordinate 13,262,789 downwards.
GACGTCACCTTTATCAAACCCCCTTCGAGTCCGTCCCTTGTTGTACACTTGCTCATTTTTCAGGCTGCAGCTTGTGTTTACGCTACATGAGGCCGATCAAAATTTCAGTCTGCGCAGTGCATTTCAACCTAATTCAGACAAAGTGGTGTAAATGCAGAATGTGAAAAGCAGCACTTAGAAATGATTGGAGGCCCTTCTGTTTTTCTCTAGGTGTCCTAGTGATTTAAAGAACAGTTTTACTGCCATGACAGCTAATTCAAGGATAAAAATGACTTTGGCACTGATTGCTCCTTAATTAATGTCCAAGTAGTAACCGAACTTTGTTTAGAACCAGCAGTAAATGCCTTTGAATAAGGCCTTTTGTGTCAAGAACAGCACTTTGGCAGAGTTATGTTATTGCAATGAATATTAAAGGCGTACCTTTGTTGTCTCTGAGGGTAAAGTTTAAATTGCTTGCCGTCTCTGGAGTCAGGGCAAAGTAAAATCTGTGACCACTGGGCGGTTCATCTTTGTCAACAGCACTTATTGTTTGGATAACCTGGGAACAAAGAAAAAAAAAGTGCAGGAAATGTATCTGTCAATATCACAAAAAAGAAGAGGATGATGAAGGCACTGCGATGTGAGTTGAAAAGTTGGGCTAAGGCAGTGCATTCAAACTGACTGGCATCTGAAGAAGTCACAAGCTACAGCACAGTTATTACCGTGGAGACAACACATAGTTTTCTCAGTGGCTGCACACTGTTACAGACATATAGGAGGAGACATATTGTACATTCTGTATGTCACTAAGGCGTCCTTAAAAATAATCCAAAGATAGATAGATAGATAGATAGATAGATAGATAGATAGATAGATAGATAGATAGATAGATAGATAGATAGATAGATAGATAGATAGATAGATAGATAGATAGATAGTGTCACACATGTGCGCATGGGAAACAGCTAAAACATCTAGATAATAGTAATTCTACGCCAGACCAGGGGGTGGCAGAGTTTGCTGACGGTCTCTCTCAGTCTCTTGCAGACCATTCTTGGGAAATCCCGCTTGGTTACGGCACCAACGATGACATCATATCCAGTCACGAAGATAGCACTTCCGGTTCTGTCACCAATGATGACGTCACTTCTGGTTCTGTCACCAATGATGACGTCACGTCCGGTCACAAAGATGTCACTTCCGGTACCAGAGCCAATGACATAATTTGCCATACTCTATGTTAAAAAAATGTCATTTTGTCTCAATGCTAATCAATTCTGTTTTGGACTCTGTTCTTTGAACATCTCTCGCTATCTAAAGCAACTTTTGCAGTCAGGAAACAATATACGATTTTATGATGTCTGTGACTCGTTTGTGTGACAATAGATAGATAGATAGATAGATAGATAGATAGATAGATAGATAGATAGATAGATAGATAGATAGATAGATAGATAGATAGATAGATAGACTTATTTTTTAATAATGTTTTCATCCTGTAATTGCACTTATCAATTATATACTGTAACTGATGTTAATAAAGCCTTCTACTCCATCCTGGACAAATCTCCATGGCATTTATCTTTGCCATATTCGTCTGAAAAAGTCAGTACACCCCAGGATAGCATAATTGAACATATCAAGATTTGACCTTCATTTTAACAGCATCTATTGAGAAAGGTGATATAACAAACACCATAGAAATATCCATCCATCCATCCATCCATCCATCCATCCATCCATCCATCCATTATCCAACCTGCTATATCCTAACTATAGGGTCATGGGGGTCTGCTGGAGCCTATCCCAGCCAACACATGGCGCAAGGCAGGAAACAAACCCCGGGCAGGGTGCCAGCCCACTGCAGCCATAGAAATATCACATGTGGAAAAAAGAAGTACACTCCTGCACTTGTCACCAAGTGATATACCTAAAATTTGAATGAGGTGCTCCAGATCAGGTGCAGATGATTAGATTTCACTAGAGAGGATCTTGTCTAATCCTTTCTTATTTAAACGTTAGACATTTAGTTTCATTGGCTCCAGCAGACCCCCGTGACCTTATAGTTAGGATATAGCGGTTGGATAATGGATGGATGGATGGACATTTAGTTTCATTTGCTCTTTTTGTGTGTGATATCACCATGCCGAGATTGAAAGAGCTCTTGGAGGCATAGATACCTATGAGTCTGGGAATTTATTTTGAAACAATCTAAAATCAACCATTCCACTTTCTGGAAGCTTGTGTAAAAGTGAAGATTTTAAAGAACTCCCAAATTGCCAAGGTCAGCCTGCACCACAAAGATGCTAAACAAAGTCTTTAGAAGTTTCATCACGGGACCTGGGGGTAGTTCTTTCCACTGTTGATGTCATAATGCCTGAATCTACCATTAGAAAGAGGTTGAACAAACCAGTTGTATATGGGGTTATGTCAGAAGGAAATCTTTGCAGTCAAGAAAAAATAACAGGGCAAGACTAAAGTGAACACTGAGGCAACCACCAAAACCTCTGGAACAATATGCTTTGGACAGAGGAGGCAAAGACAGAGTTATCTGGCCTCAGCACCAAAAGATACAGTATGTTGGGTCAAAACTAAAGCCAGAATATGACCAGAAGACAAAACCAAAGCCAGAATTTGACCAGAAGACCCAATACCAACTGTAAAGCATTGTGGTGAAAATGATCTGGTTTGATGTTGCTTTGCTGCATCAGGGTCTGGCCAGTTCAACACCGCAGAATCCACAATGAATTCTTCATTATAGCAAAGGGCGGTGGAGGAAAACATCTGTCAGATGATTGAAGCATAAGAGATAGTGGAACTGGCATCATAACAATGACCCTAAACATACCAAAAAAGAAAGGATAGGAGAGTCCTGGGATGGACAAGTCAAAGCCCATATCCCATAGACATGCAGGGGGACAAGCTGTGAATACAAGACACCCCTCAAACATGACACAGCTGAAAGAATTCTGCATGAAGGAGTGGAGAAACTTTCTCCCGGATGATCTATGAGACTACGGTACCAGCTGTTAGAGTCAAGGGTGGACTTAAAATTTTCCACATGTGGAAATGACATATCTGTTAATTTGTTCATGCAATAAATTATTGCAAAGTCAAGTTTTTAATTCACTTTGTACAGTTACAAATTTCCAAATCCCAAATTTGCTACTTGTTAATGGTATTTGCCGGGGCTTTGGCTTCTGCCTCTTTCACATATTTTTAGGAAATTTGATATTCATTTCTACTGTCATTCTGATGACACCCAGCTTTATCTGTTGTGATGGATGGCCGGGGCTTATGCCCTGCAGGGAGGCCTGGAAGAGCAGGGGACCGAGAGAAGGGCAATTTATTCCCGGGACATGAGAGGGCAGCCCCCCTGGGTTGTATCGGGGCCACTGGCTTGGGAGTTTGAAGCTCAAACTTTTTGGGTTCCGTGGCCCAGACAGTTCTGGAAGGAAGTTCTGCAGCACTTCCACCACACTCGGAAGTGCTGCCAGAAGCTAATCGGGAAGCACCTGTAGCACATCCGGGTGCAGTATAAAGGAGGCCGCCTCACTCCAGTAGGAGGTCTGGAGTCGGGAGGAAGAAGACGGAGCTTGTGAGGAGAGGATTAGAGGTGGCAGAAGAAACAAATAAAGTAAAGGAAAGTAAAAGGACTGAGTTATTGTTGTGACTGTTTTGGGCACTGTGTTGTGTGCAAGAAAGAACTGTAAAATACATTTGAACATTGTGTGTCCTTGGTGTCTGTCTGTAGCCGGGCTTCTTTCACACTGTCTACTAAGCTCTTCCACCTTCTTCCCTCTCTGACTGCTTGCAGGAAGTTGTCTGCCAACTTTCTCAAATTAAACAGTGATAAAGCAGAGGTTCTTCTGAATGGAACTATAACTGTTTTGGCCAAATGTGACAATAATTTCTTCGACTATTGATAATTCTCTGTTCTCTTCATCCTCTCAGGTTAAGAGTTTAGGTATAATTCTTGATAGTACCTTCAAATTTCAAGCAAATATTTATAATATCACTCGGTCAGCATATTATCATCTACGTAATATTAGCCCTCTACACCTGTTTCTTACTGCTAATAGCACAGCTGTTCTTGTTCATGCTCTGGTTACATCTCGTAGTGATTATCGTATTTCTATCCTTTCTGGCCTTCCCCACAAACCCCAACTGCTTCAGAAGGCTACTGCTTGTATCATTATCAGAACCTCTTCCACAGAACACATTACTCCTGTCCTTCAGCACCTTCACTGGCTCCCTGTTAACTACCGCATTGATTTTAAGATTTTACTTTTTACATTCAAGACCCTTCATAATTTGGTGCCTTCGTATCTCTCTCTCTAATCTTCTTCATATCACTACTCTTTCCCGTATTCTTAGATACTCCTCCTCTATTAATCTTATTATACCTACTAACTACTGTGAGGTTTAGAGCTTTCAGCCGAGTGGCCCCTCGTCTCTGGAGCTCTCTCCCACAAGACATCCGTAACATTGGCTTTCTTCCTACCATTAAACCCCACCTTAGGAGACACCTCTTCAAGCTTGCTTATTTTATTTGATATAAGAGGATAGAAATATATGGAAAAAGATGATCTGCTGTGGCAAGAAGAAGAAAGAATATATATAAAATCCAATGTATGTCTGTCTGTCCGCTTTTCACGAGAGAACAACTCAATGAATTTAGATCGTTTTTTTTCTATAATTTGCTTGAACATTCCGGTTGATTTTGTGACTTCTCTCATTGTGCTATGTATCATAGTTCGCTTGCTGTACCAATTTATTTGCGCAAATCTGAGAGAGATGCAGCGGGCCAAGGGGAGGGTGGCAGGGCCCTCCTCACTCACATGATAGTCTCGGAGTGCACCTTACATCCGCTTACCTCACATCTGCTTACCTAGCGAATGAGAGAACTACTTCACAGATTTAGATCGGGTTTTTTTCTAGAATTTGCTTGAACATTCTGGTTGATTTTGCAACTTCTCTCATTGCGCTATCTATCATAGTTCATTTGTGGTACTGATTTATTTGCACAGATCCGAGAGACATGCAGCGGGCCGAGGAGAGGGGGGGTTGGGCTCGAAGGGCATACCTTACCTCCGCTTAGCTAGCGAACGAGAGATCAACTTAACAGATTTAGATCAGGTTTTTTCTATAATTTGCTTGAACTTTCCTGTTGATTTTGCGACTTCTCTCATCATGCTATGTATCATTGTTCGCTTGCAGTACCGAGAGAGATGCAGCGGGCCAAGGTTGGCGGGCCTCGGGACGTACCTTACCTCCACTTAGCTAGCAAATGAGAGAAAGACTTAACGGATTTAGATCGGGTTTTCTTCTATAATTTGATTGAACATTCTGCTTGATTTTGCGACTTCTCTCATCGCACTAAGAATCATAGTTCGCTTGGAGGAGCGATTTATTTACGCTAATCCGAGACAGAGACTGCAAGCCAAGGGCAGGGGGAAACGACGTCAGGAGTGGAGAGCCAGGCGGGGCCCTCCCCACTGTCCTGTTTCACTTCTACGCAGGCAAAGCCATGGGAGACGGATAGTATTTTAATAAATTTAATTAATATACAGTAGAACCTCGGTTTACGAGCATAATTCGTTCCGGAAACGTGCTCGCAGTCCAAATCACTCGTATATCAAAGTGAATTTCCCCATAAGAAATAATGGAAACTCAGATGATTTGTTCCACAACCCAAAACTATTCAAAATAATACAAAATATAAAGTAAAAATACATAAAACAAATTAACCTGCACTTTACCTTTGAAAAGAATCATGGCTGGTGGGAGTGAGTTTCTAAACTCTTGTTTGATTCCACCCAACGGAACGCGGAAGAGCGTCCCAAAGCAATCGCAGTCTCCCAGCGCTGTAGCAGTTCGCCGTAAAAGCGAATCCGAAAAGATCGCGGCCATGCTATAAGCGCCTGCCGTCGATGGGTGATACAAGGAACAAGGAATATTATAAATGCGCAGGGTACAGTACTACTTGGCCACGACCCTGCCTGACTGCTATGTCTGTGTATAGGAGAGCGGCAGATCCCGCTACAATAAATAAACGCGATGTTGCTGTTTCAAGCTGAATAAAGCTGGTGTCGCTAAAGTACTGAGACTCAGCTTCATGTTTTGGGGTGCAAAACAGGGACTCGCACGTCACAGCACACACACACAGTCACAATGCTGTAGTAAACAGTATACACTCATACGGATGTTGACTATATGAGTGAGGCACGCCGACTCAGACGGAGAATAGGTGATGATTGCTCACAATCCTGCAGCTAGAGAGAGAGAGAAGAACCATCAGCTCAGTTGTGATCACATGACGCTCAGCAGACCAAGCGTATACATACTACTCGTATTGTAAGACACTCAGTCAAAATTTATTAAAAATTTTAGCTCGTCGTAAACCAAGTTACTCGCAAACCGAGGTTCCACTGTATTTTATTTTAATTAACTGGTTTAATTGTAACTGCATTTTTTTTATTATTCTGTTTTGACTATTGCTATTTATGTGTTTTGTAAGGTGTCCTTGAGCACCTTGAAAGGCATCTATAAATAATATACAATAATAATAATAACTACATCATCCTTAATTTTAGATGAATGCATGATGTCTGTTATATCACCTTTATCAATAAATAATGTTTAAATGAAGATCAACTCTTGCATTGCCCACATATATTGAAAAGAATAAAACATTACATAGGGTGTATTTACTTTTTCACAGGGCTGGTTTTCATACAGTCTTCAAATGAGTCTTATTTGTTTATTGTTTTCCAGCACCCTCCAAACATGAACCACTTCCAAGTTTAATTTCTGAGATTGTCTTGGAACTTGAGTCTGGTCCAAGCCTGAGAGCGTACACAAGCAATCAAAAGAGTATTTGGCTGAGCTGAAGGATAATTACAACACTGGGAGGTGGACCTGCAGCCGACCCCTCTACTGACAGTAACTATTCTCAGGGCTTTCAATGTTCATGTGATTGGCCATAAAACAAGACAGTAGGGAGCAGTGAATAGCAGCTAAACAAAAGATCTGTAATTCCAGCTCATTTCTAAAGGGGGATGTCATGTTATGTTGTAGTATGTAAACCCAGTTACAGATTTTTGGAATACTACGTGTTTTTAGTATAAAATATCCATTACTGCTGAGAATCAATTTCACCTATCCCTGCATGTGTGTGTACAGCACAGCAAAGCAAGGACTTTTCTAAACTGAAATGAGGCAACTGGTGTTCACACACGCCCAGTCGTCTATTCAGAATTATTACCTGACTTTATCTCCAGCTCCATTACCAGGAGGCTTACCATCTCTTTGTTATACACGTTGCCCAAAGAAGGTGTTCAGACCCATTCAGCTTTTTTCAAATTTTGTTATGTTGAAGTCTAAATTCGTATTTCCCTCATCAAGCAACACTCAGTACCCCACAATGACAAAGCAAAAGCAATATTTTAGAAATGCTTTTGCAAGAGGAGGAAAGGTTAGGAGCACTCAGTTCTGCTGATGCATTGCGTCTGGTGATGCCACCTCTGCATGGTATCGAATCTCAATCCAGATTCTTTTCACATGTACTGTAACTCCTGGCTGGTGGAATAAGCTGCCTGCCTCGATTCGAAACTCTGACTCCCTCAATGTGTTCAAGAAGCATTTGAAGACTCTCTTGTGTGATGAATTCCTCTTAACTGATGATATTGGCGGGCAGCTCGGTGGCGCAGTGGTAGCGCTGCTGCCTCGCAGTTAGGAGACCTGGGTTCGCTTCCTGGGTCCTCCCTGCGTGGAGTTTGCATGTTCTCTCCGTGTCTGCGTGGGTTTCCTCCGGGCGCTCCAGTTTCCTCCCACAGTCCAAAGACATGCAGGTTAGGTGGATTGGCGATTCTAAATTGGCCCTAGTGTGTGCTTGGTGTGTGGGTGTGTTTGTATGTGTCCTGCGGTGGGTTGGCACCCTGCCCAGGATTGGTTCCCTGCCTTGTGCCCTGTGTTGGCTGGGATTGGCTCCAGCAGACCCCCGTGACCCTGTGTTCGGATTCAGCGGGTTGGAAAATGGATGGATGGATGGATGATGATATTGGCTGTTAGGTATTGTAAATCTGGGACTTGTAACTCACTTGTATTTTGTTGTGAGCCATTCGCTTGTCATGGACAATGAGCAAGCGAGGGATTTCAACTCAAGGTGCTGAATCAGTGTATATAATCCACAAAAATGATGATTTTACTTTTTTATTATTGGAAATTCACTGACCATATTAATGTTTATTTTGGTCATGAGTCTAAATTTCCAATTAATTTGCATGTATGATACTAGTTTATAATTATTCCCTAAGTTTTCTTAACAATATTGATTCTTTTTACTATCATAAGTATACACTAACTCAGGGGTGTCTGACTCTGGTGCTGGTGGGCCGCATTGGCTGCAGGTTTTCATTCTAACCCTTTTCCTAATCAGTGATCAGTTTTCACCGTTAATTAACTCCTTTTCCATTCATTTTACTAGCCCTGTTTTTAAGGATTCAGTCCTCTGAATTGATTCATTTCTTCATTAAATGGCAGTCAAACAGAAAGGAGATGTGAAATGAGCCAACAGATGACCAGCTAAACTGAAAAATTCAAATTCCAGCCAATTTTACTCCAACCAATTTCCTAATGAGAGGCCAATTCTTGCTGTTAATTAAAGCCATTATTGAATATCAGGACTTGTTGCTGCTCTCATTTTGCCACAGCAGACTGTTGATTTTCTGTTTTTTCTAAGACCACTGTCAAGATGTTTTGGTGACCTGAGCAGACCAACATGACCGAGACCTTCACCTTTCTTTATTTTCAGGTTAGCTAGTTGTTTTTTGTCTCATTATTGTTTGGCTCCTCATTAAGGAAAAAGAAACAATTAAAGGGTCTGAGTCACGTCAATTCAAACTAAGGCAAAACAAGTGAATCAGCAGCAAAAATGGCTCACTAATTAGGACAATGGTTAGAATGAAAACCTGTAGTTACTGCGGCCCACCAGGACCGGAGCTGCACACCCCTGCACTAACTGGACATATTGTTAGTAACACCCATAGACCTGCTTATCTATGCAATTATCTATTCAGCCAATCATATGGCAGCAGCACAATGCATAAAATCATGCAGATACTGGTCTGGACTTTCAGTTAAAGTCCACATCAAACACCAGAATTGAGAAAAAAATATGATTTGCTTGTGGCATGATTGTTGGTGGCAGACAGGCTGGTTTGAGCATTTCTGTCACTGCTGATCTCCAGGAATTTTTACGCATAACAGTCTCTAGAGTTTAATCAGAATAATGCTATAAATAAAATATGTCCAGTGAGCGGTAGTTCTGCGGATGGAAAAATTTTGTTGATGAGAGGGGCCAGTGGAGAGTGGCCGGACTGGTTCAAGCTGACAGAAAAGCTATGGTGACTCAAATAACAGCTCTATACAACTGTGGTGAGCAGAAAAGCACATCAGAATGCATGACACACTGAACCTGGAGGCGGATGGCCTTCAAGAACAGGACACCATGTCGGGTTCTACTCCTGTCAGCCAAAAACAGAAAGCTGACGCTGCAGGGGGCAGAGGCTCACCAGAGATGGATAGTTGAGGACTGCAAAAACGTAGCCTGCTCTGATAAATCTTGATTTCTACTGAGGAACACGGGTGGTATGATGTCAAAAGCATGAATCGATGTAGCCAATCTGCCTTGTGTTAACAATCCAGGCTGATGATAATGGTGTGGAGAATGTTTACTTGGAATACATCGGATCCATTAATACCAGTCAATCATCAATCAATCATCATTAATACCAATCAATCTTGAATGTCACAACCAATTTGAGTTTTATTGCTAATCATGTGCATCCCTTCAAGGTCGCAATTTATGTATCATCTAATAGTTACTTCCAGCATGATACTTCACCTTGTCACAAAGCAAAAGTCACGTCAAACTGGTTTCATGAACATGACAATGAGTTCAGTATACTTCAGAGGCCTCCAGTATATCAGGTCAAGTCAGGTCAGGTTGGGGAGCATGCACTGGTACAGCGTGTTGCCACACCCGCCACACGACGAAACAGCTTAGGATCCTGGCTGGCAACCCCCCAGGCAAACGCACAATCTAATCCCACCTTCCAGAAATGACAATCTATCTGCCTCAGCCAGGTGTTATGTGGGAGTCCCCTTGGCCTGGTCCAACCGCTCCAGTCTTGAACAGTGAGGATCCTGCGAGCCAGATCATCCTCTGGGAATTGCGTCACATGACACTCCCTCACAATGCAGGTAATGTGCCTCATTCAGGACTCCACGAAGAACCGTTCATTCGACACAAAGTCAAACCAGCGGTACCCAAGGATTCTCTGAAGAGACACAGTACCAAAGGAGTCCAGTCTTCATCACAGGTCATTGGATAGTGTCTATGTCTCGCAACCATATAGCAAGACAGGGAGCAACAGTACTCTAAAGACTTGGGCCTTCATCTTTTTGCATAGATATCGGGAGTGCTGCACACCGCATGACCCCCCATGGTCTCCCAATCCGTCTACTGACTTGATAGGAAGACTCACCAGAGACATGAATGTCACTACCGAGGTAAGTAAACCTCTCGACGAAGTCGACACTTTCTCCGCAGACAGACACACTGCTGATGGCTGTGCCTAAGAGGTCATTAAAGGCCTGGCTCTTGGTTTTTATCAGGACACTCGCAAGCCCAGACACTCAGACTCCTCACTCAGTCTCTTGAAAGCCCCAATCAGAGCCTCCATTGACTCTATGAACATCACAGCATCGTCAGCAAAGTCAAGGTCAGTGAATCTCTCTTTACCAACAGATGCCCCACAGCCATTGGACCCCACGAACTTGCCCAACACCCAGTCCATGAAAGTATTGAACAGAGTAGGAGCAAAAACACACCCCAGATGAACCCCAGAATCACCTGGGAAAAATGCAGAGGTTCTGCTTCCACTCTGTACAGCACTCACAGTACCAGTGTACAGGCCGGCCATGATATCCAGCAATTTTGAGAGGATCTCACTCCAGTATATGACACATCACAAACATCAGCACTGCTTTAATAAGCCCGGTACTAAGTGGCATATAACAGAGACACATGCATTGGATTTTTCCCGCTCTCAAATGCAAGCTAAGGCCTGGTTACACCTTGCCTGATGAAGCTTGCATTTGTAATCTATTTAGTTAGCCAATAAAAGGTGTAATTTCACCCTACTTTCTCCAGTACAGTGCTTCTAATAACCTGCTCTATAAGTGTAAATCTCATATTTGGTTAAATTTGGAACATGCAATACACAATGACAATTAGTCTTTAAATCTCCAGTTTATCTCCTGAAACTCTACAACCATTTTGGAATTTTTTCAGATTGTGAATCTACATACGAAATTTGTTTTATGTTTAATGTATATGATATTCGGTAATAAATCAGTTTAATAAGCACATTTATTAAGCATATTTTGTTTAGTCGTAAGTATAAATCCCATTTTCTTTAATGGAATATGTGATAATCAGTAATGATTATCCCTAAAACTCTTTATTTCATTACCTGCTGCATACATATGTCATCCATCCATCGATCCATTATCCAACTCGCTATATCCTAACTACAGGGTCTCGGGGGTCTTCTGGACCAATCCTAACCAACACAGGGTGCAAGGCAGGAAACAAACCCCGGGCAGGGCGCGAGCCCACCACAGATACATACATCAAATTATCACATTTCAGTAAATTTGATAAACAAGAATAATTATTATTTTTTAAACTTCAAAGTACCCCCTGATGTTTTTAACCATATTGATATTTTTCTAAATGATTTTACTAGTCTACACCAATATCGGTGTACCACAAACTGTTTCTGCAAATTTAGTGAAAAATGCTACTGTGAAGAAACGTACTGACTTTTTAAAAAATAAGTTCAATTGGTTTTATTGTGTAAGTATTCTTGAGGCACAGAATATTATCTGAAATACAATTTCAGCTGACAAATATGAGTGTTCCTCAGTCTTGTCTTACTACACCAATTACAATATTTTTCAAGGCAGCTAAGGCCCCTCCTTCAGGCAAGATGTAATACAGAAACTGGAGTTCCCTGTGTTTATATAGATACCAGGACAGATATAACATTGGAAAAACTTTAAGTGGCTCATCTTCAATGCCATCCATCCATCCATCCATCCTCTTCTGCTTATCCGAGGTCGGGTCGCGGGGGCAGCAGCTTGAGCAGAGATGCCCCAGACTTCCCTCTCCCCGGCCACTTCTTCTAGCTCTTCCGGGAGAATCCCGAGGCGTTCCCAGGCCAGCCGGGAGACATAGTCCCTCCAGCGTGTCCTGGGTCTTCCCTGGGGCCTCCTCCCGGTTGGATGTGCCCGGAACACTTCACCAGGGAGGCGTCCAGGAGGCATCCTGATCAGATGCCCGAGCCACCTCATCTGACTCCTCTCGATGCGGAGGAGCAGCGGCTCTACTCTGAGCCCTCCCGGATGACTGAGCTTCTCACCCTATCTTTAAGGAAAGCCCAGACACCCTGTGGAGGAACTCATTTCAGCCGCTTGTATTCACGATCTCATTGTTTCGGTCACTACCCATAGCTCATGACCATAGCTGATGGTAGGAACATAGATCGACTGGTAAATTGAGAGCTTTGCCTTACGGCTCAGCTCCTTTTTCACCACAACAGACCGATGCAGAACCCGCATCACTGTGGACGCCGCACAATCTCACGCACAATCTCACGCTCCATTCTTCCCTCACTCGTGAACAAGACCCCGAGATACTTGAACTCCTCCACTTGGGGCAGGATCTCGCTACCAACCCTGAGAGGGCACTCCACCCTTTTCCGGCTGAGGACTATGGTCTGGGATTTGGAGGTGCTGATTCCCATCCTAGCCGCTTCACACTTAGCTGAAGATCACGGCCTGATGAAGCAAACAGGACAACATCATCTGCAAAAAGCAGTGACCAATTCTGAGTCCACCAAACCGGACCCCCTCAACACCCTGGCTGCGCCTAGAAATTCTGTCCATAAAAGTTATGAACAGAATCGGTGACAAAGGGCAGCCCTGGCAGAGTCCAACTCTCACTGGAAACGGGTTTGACTTACTGCCGGCAATGCGGACCAAGCTCTGACACCAGTTGTACAGGGACCAAACAGCCCTTATCAGAGGGTCCGGTACCCCCTGGAGCACCCCCCACAGGATTCCCCGAGGGGCACGGTCGAACGCCTTTTCCAAGTCCACAAAACACATGTAGACTGGTTGGGAAAATTCCCATGCACCCTCCAGGACTCTGCTAAGGGTGTAGAGCTGGTCCACTGTTCCGCGACTAGGACGAAAACAACACTGTTCCTCCTGAATCCGAGGTTCGACGATCCAACGGACCCTCCTCTCCAGAACCTCCGAATAGACTTTCCAGGGAGGCTGAGGAGTGTGATCCCTCTGTAGTTGGAACACACCCTCTGGTCCCCCTTCTTAAAGAGGGGGACCACCACTCCGGTCTGCCAATCCAGAGGCACTGTCCCTGATGTCCATTCAATTTTGCAGAGACGTGTCAACCAAGACAGTCCTACAACATCCAGAGCCTTGAGGAACTCCGGGCGTATCTCATCCACCCCCGGGGCCCTTCCACCAAGGAGTTTTTTGACCGCCTCGGTGATCTCAGTCCCAGAGATGGGGGAGCCCACCTCCGAGTCCCCAGGCTCTGCTTCCTCACTGGAAGGCATGTTAGTGGGATTGAGGAGGTCTTCGAAGTACTCCCCCCACCGACCCACAACGTCCCGAGTCGAGGTCAGCAGCGCACCATCCCCACCATATACAGTGTTGACACTGCACTGCTTTCCCTTCCTGAGACGCCGGACCAGAATCTCCTCGAAGCCGTCCGAAAGTCGTTCTCCATGGCCTCCCCAAACTCCTCCCATGCCCGAGTTACCAGGAATTTATATTTAGAATTTTTTTTTTATTTTCCAGATTAGAGTTTATGTTGAAATGCTTTAAATGATTTTGAACAGGGGCAGAGGTTCCTGGTGGAAATTCTCAAACGGAGAGACACAGTAGTGGAAATTGGTTTGTGTTTCAAGCAATGTAAGCAATACTACCTCGAACCAACAGGGGGTGCTATTGGTATCTACCCTTTCTGTCCCACCTGGCATTTCTGAGAAGAACCCAAAAAAGGGTGTGTGACCCTGCTTGGGGAGCTCCAAGAAGACCCCACCCCTTACTGGTTGGGATGATATATAAATGGTAACCCTAGGGATGTTTTCTTCATTTTGACCAGGAGAACTCAAGCAGATGGAGCTCTCGAGTTGCCTGACACTAATATTTTGTTGTATTACAATTGCGAAGGCTGCATTGGCCCACTTTCCTTTATCAAGTCACCAGCCTAAAGTTTTTGTGTTCCTGGAATTAAATGGTGTTGCCCGGCTGGCTCACCATTACTGTGAACCTTCTCATGTCCCATGGTTGATTACACTTTGTAAGTAAACTTCTGTTAGCCATTCCACCGTAAAAAACCCTTCACGGAGAAAAAAATATTTTTATAAGTAACAATAACATTCCAAACACTTTTATGTGTAATCTTCATATCTCAAAAATTGGATCTGATACAGTAATTCTGTTGTCTGATTAGGATTCGGCACCCTCAAATCTATAAAGAAAAGCAAAAATTTTTGCCAGGAGGGAAATTACCAGCAGATGTATGTAGTTATTTAAATATGAGTGATCCTATACTGTTAATATATAAATGTAATTTTTACCATAATCACTGAATCTGTTTTTCACAAACTTGGTAGGGAGTCAGCAGCCATACTACATGCACAGAACATATCATCCACCAGAAGCTAATCATGTTCAGGCCCGGCCAGAACTGCTGGAAGAGGTGTTGGTGAGGCCACAGCTTACCCTGTGGTTGGAATGTGGGCTCCAATGCCCCAGTGCAGTGATGGGGACACTGTGCTGTAAAAATGGTGCCATCCTTCGCATGAGATGTAAAGCTGAGTTCCTGACTCTCTGTGGTCATAACAGATCTCTGGGCACCCTTTGTAAAGGGTAGGGTGTATCCTGATGTCCAAGCTAAATTGCCCACTTCGGCCTAGTCATTCTGGCCCCCAAATCGTCCCCTGTCTCTAACTGACTATCTCTCTCACCCATTCACCACCTAACAGCTGATGTGTGGTGAATGTACTGGGAAAAAAATGGCTACCGCCGCATCATCCAGGTGGGTGCTACAAGTGCTTTAAGTAGTGAGAAAAATGATATATAAATGGAATTAAATATCATTATTATTACTATTATTAACAGGTGCTACTAAAGGGCAGACAATTGCAACCTGACCTTATGTTTCTAAGAAAATGTGAAACCTAAAAACAGCAACCAAAATCATTAAATCATATCTGCGTTCGCTGTATTCATCACTATGACCATAAAATATAAATATCAATAAAATAAACTCTATCTTATATGAAGTAATTTGCAAACATTTAAATATCTTACCTCACCCGGTTGTGCATGTTCACAGAGAAATGTTTCATACTCAATTGCGAACATCGGTGCATTGTCATTAATGTCCAAAACTGTGATGAGGGCAATTCCCTTTCCAACTTGAGTGGGGTTGTCTGTTCAACAACAAATGAAAAAAAAAGGTAAGATAAACAATTTTCCATTTTCATACACATACAAATCTTTTTTATGAGTTTATGTTTTTATATACCAGCCCTATGAGTAGTAATGTAAGGTATATAAAATATATATATACACAGTATATATTGTAAGGTTTCTAAACTCTTTTGGGACTTCCCTCAACAGGACAACACGCCGAAGAGTGTCCCGAAGCACGATCGCCATGTCTGGGGGGGACAGCTTCACCATTGCCATAGCAACCACAGGCTTCCAGCACTGCAGCGGCTTGCTGCGAAAGCAAATCTGAGCCGACCACGGTCACACTATAAGTGCCTGTCGTCGATGGGTGATGCAAGGAACCTTATAAATGCAAGGAACAGTATAGTTGGCCACTAACCTGGCCAAGACCCTGCCGGACTGCTGTGTCTGTGTATAGCAGAGTGGGAGATCACGCTACAATAAATAACCCTGCTGTTCCTGCTTCAAGCTGAACAAAGCTGGTTTTGCTGAAGAGCTGAGACTCAGCCTCATGTTTTGGGGTGCAAGACAAGGACTCACACATCACAATATATATATATATATATATATATACTGTATATATATATGTATATATGTGTGTGTGTTTGTGTGTATATTTTTTAAAATGCTGTTCACTCTTTAAGATATACGAAAGCTGATTCAAGATACAGTATTTCAAAAAAGTGTTCTAACATTTTAAGATACAGTATCTGCAATACATTTAGATATATTTGAAATACATTTTCGAGTACCTCAAAAAAACTACATGTGAAATTCAAGATATCCTGAATTCACTTCCTATAAATTTCCTGTTCTTTCAATAGGACCTCCTGTCTATTTTAAGATATCTTGAAATGTATTTGAGATATCCTGAAATGAGCAGAACACTGTCCTGAAATATCATGAAATACATAGATACTTTGTATTGGAGAAATCTTAAACTGTATTGTAAGTATCTGAAAATAAAATTCAAATATCTTGAAATAAGTTAACATCATTTTTATAAGTATCTTAAAATGTATTTGACATATCTTGAAATGAGCGGGAGGTTTCTCTGAGATATCTTGAAATGCATTTCAGACATCTGAAAATAGACAGGAACCTATTTTAAGATATCTATAAATATATTTGAGATATCTCACATTGTAAATTTAAATAAGTAAATTGGATTATAAATATCTGAAAATTATATTAAAATATCTTGAAATAAGTTAACGTAATTTTTAAAAGTATCTATAAACGTATTTGAGATATCTTAAATTGTAAATTAAAAATCAGGAGTGTGCTCCTTTCGACTTTCTCGTATACTGAGATAGAGGAAAAGGTCATCAGAACCACTTCCAGTTGCGCAATATTTTTCAGATATTTCATGTTTTTGTTTCTCATCATAAATAATTGATAATATCGATACACAATCATTTATTTCTATTTATAATCAGACTTTATATTAAAATGATATTTTCGCACTTAACGAGGTCGAAAACAGTGGTCAAACTTTTTCATGATTACATATTCATTTGCTCAATTACGTGCAAAAAGTTATAGTCACCTAAAAACATAGAAAAAGTGTTAATATCATATAATATTTGTTGCAATAAATTGCTATAGGTAAAACTGCATTTAGCTACATTTAGTTATGATAAAGATGGTAGAAATTTTTTAAAAAATCATAAAATTTAATGTATTACCAGGAACACAACAGGAATGTAGCAGCTTATTGTTCCCATTACATCTTTATATTTACATGGCATGTTCAATGTTAACATGTTATTGTTAACCTAATGATGTCTAAATTAAAATAAAATTTAATGATTGAAATAACTGAAGTTATTGAAAGATAATGCGTTATATTGAATACAGTTTTTAATATTGTGTACACATTTATATTTCCATGATACAAAAAATTTGGGTGGTTGTTTAAATAAAATACTACTTCCGGTTGAGTAATTTTTCTCAAATTTCATATCTGTTTGCTTTTAATTATTATTAATATCTATACAAAATTTCATTAATCAATCTGTAATTATAACCGTAGTTTACTTGAAAATTCGCAAAAGTATTCAGTTAAAGTACCACTTCTGGTTGCCAGAAATGGCCCAAAAGTTGATAGGATTCCTTATTTTTGATATAAACCAGGTGTACAAAATCTCTTTGACCGAGGTAAAAGAGTTTTCGAGTTATCGTGTTTACACACGGACAGACATAATTTCAAAAATGGTGTTTTCGGACTCAGGAAGGTCTAAAACGTCAAGACTCATCAAAATCTCCAGGTCAAATTTTTTCACGATTCTTATACTTTCTCTATACTATGTATACAAGAAAGTAAAAATGTAAATTGTATTGTAAATATCTGAAAATGATATTCAAATATTCTGAATAAGTTAGTGTCATGTTTAACTGTATCGTATTTGAGATATCTTAAAATGTGCAGGAGGTTTCTCTAGGATACCTTGAAGTGCATTTCAAACATCTGAAAATAGACAGGAACCTATTTTAAGATATCTATAAATGTATTTGAGATATCTTAAATTGTAAATTTAAATATGCCAATTGTATTGCAAATACCCTGAAATAAGTTCACATCATTTTAAAGATAACTTAAAATGTATTTAAGATATCTTGAAATTAACTTAAAGATCTCTTGATATACATTTTTAGGTATGTGAAATAGAGTCGAGAGCCATTTTAAGATATCATGAAATGAATTTGAGATATCTAAAAATGTATTTCAGATATCTGAACCATGAGTCAATATACAGTGATCCCTCGCTATATCGCGCTTCGTCTTTCGCGGCTTCACTCCATCGCGGATTTTAAATGTAAGCATATGTGAATATATATCGCGGATTTTTCACTGCTTCGCGGATGTCTGCGGTCTACAGTATGTGTGCTTCCTCAGTTGATTTGCCCATTTGAATTCAAACAAGGGACGCATTTGAATTGAAACAAGGGACGCTATTGGCGGATGGCTGAGAAGCTACCCAATCAGAGCATGCGGTTAAGTTCCTGTGTGCTGCTGATTGGCTCAGCGACGGAGTGCTGCATTAACCAGGAAGTCTAATCTCACTCATTTTGCATTAACGTGCACAAGCGCCAACAGAAGATGCAAATGATTGCAGAAAAGGTACAAGTTTTGGATATGTTGAAGGAAGGAAACAGCTACACCGCTGCAGGACACCATTACAGCATAAATGAGTCCACGATTCTTTTTATTTAAAAAGGAGGAAAAGCATATAAGATCTACGGCCGCAGTGTCTTTTAACCAGGGCGCAAACTGAGTTGCAAGTGGACGTTTTAAGGCAGCAGTCTGGATGGAATCTGCTTTAGGGATTTGGATTGAAGAGTGCTGGAAGAAGAACAACGGCGGTGCTACACAGTCGCCTGAAGAGGCTCCTTTAGAAGAGCTGTAACGCTATCCTTTGTTGTGCAGTAAAATTAAACTCATCGTTATCGGACAAGTCGTCGTGTCATTGTTGGTGAGTAACCATAATTAATTATTTACTGTACACACATTTTACTGTATACAATTTTTCTTGCATTGTACATATTTATTGCTGGTGGCCTGTCTGTCGTAATGGCTGTAACATATGTGATATCGGAGACGCTCGATATCTTTAAAATAATATTTAGGTTTTACTGTATGTAAACTGTGTTTACATACATAATTTCAACATATCTTACCTAATATCTAAGAGAATACAAAGGGTTTATGCTGTATAATTGTGCGTGAAATGTTTATAATAGTGTGGGAGAGTTTATAAGGGCTTAAAATATATAAAAACTAGGGGGCTCCGCCCCCTGCTCGCTTCGCTCGCCAACCCCTGGTGTTGGGAATGACAAAGAGCGTGATGTATGAATGAGATATAGAATAGTGTGAAGGTGTAGATGATGCAAATAGAAAGCAAACAATAAAGTGTGTGGCACAGTGTAAAGGTTTATTTGAAAATTTCTTTGTACACGCCGTTTAAGTGTAAAAGGTAATTCCAGCTCAGAACTTGTAAGGTCATTTAAGATGGTTATTGTTGTGATCAGAGTCAAGTTTGTCAGAACTTAGAAAGAGTTGTGTCTCTCCAGGAAGTAATGGAATGACTTGGGTATTTATGTTTTCCACATTAATATTTTTTGGACATAATATAGTGCGTTGTGTTAAAAGGGGCATTTGGTCTAATGAGATTGCTGTTCCAAATGTCTCTGTAACTAAGTCGTCGCAGATTAAGGCTTGAGGAATTGTAATAATATGTGGCTGAAGTCAATCTGTATTGGTGAGTGTACCATCTCTCAGTTGTAATAAGCAATTGTTATGATCTGGTTCTGGACATCGTATCTTTTTTACTAACTGTATCTTTTGAAAGCAATGCCAATTGTCTGCGTATTTTAAGGTGCACTGAACAATAGCTGAGTGCATGGCATCTGGAAGAATAGCTAATCACTGTTTAAAATCTCCTCCTAATAAAAGTACCTTTCCTCCAAATGGAATATTATTATTCATAAACGTTTGTAGAAGTTTATGAATGGTGTTGAGTAAGTGACTTCATGCCATTGAACATTCATCAATAAACAACATTTTTTCAAGACGGATGTCACGTGCAGTGCCACCGTTAATGTTCATAGTGGATACCGATTTGTAGGATCTAATGCAGTTGATAAAGATTTCACTTTCAGGTACATCGTCAGTTAGAAGCTTCTGTAGATATTCAGGATATGAATGTAAAGAAGGCAGTCTAATTTGACCCTTTTGACAACAACGTGTAAATGTATTACTTGTATTGCCAGTTGTTTCTTCAGGGAAGTGAACTGAATGACAATGATTGCAAATGACATTCATTAATCCGAATGAATTTTCCTGGCGTATGTTTTGCTTGTGCCGTTTGAGAGGCGCGTTGTTGCATGTGTAGTATTTGGGACGTGTTGTTTTGGAGCTGTAATCGATTTGCCTGTGCTGTGTGAGACGCCCGTTGTAGCCTTCGCTGCCATTAACGTATGTCTGAGACGGGAGGTGTTTCGTTTTGAATCCGTGCCTGT
The DNA here is from genome assembly GCF_900747795.2 of Erpetoichthys calabaricus. Taxonomy (NCBI): domain Eukaryota; kingdom Metazoa; phylum Chordata; class Cladistia; order Polypteriformes; family Polypteridae; genus Erpetoichthys; species Erpetoichthys calabaricus. Next base: position 13,242,167 of record NC_041399.2, on the reverse strand, counting down.
TGTGATGCAGCACTTTGATTGATAGTTTGCGTAATGTGGATCTAGGATGTAGATTTGTGCATATTTGCGTTGTTGATTTGTTTCAGGGTGCACTGTTCTAATGCGATGCAGTATTTGTGCACATATGCGAAAGCAGTATGGGCCATTGCCTTTTGGTGGCCTGATATTTACTCCGGTATATGCAAAAGCAAATGAACTATTGTAGGATCTAATGCAGTTCATAAAGTTTTTACTTTTAGGTACATCGTTAGTTAGAAGCTTTAGTTGAGCTTTGCGTTTTTGGAGTCAAGACATTTTTTCTTTTAGAAATATGGATAAGTAATAAGGAGTATTGCACTCACTGTTAATATGTTTCCTTTTCTGCAGTTGAACGGTTAATAGTGCTTTATTGTAAGGAGATCCACCAATGCTGACACCCATGCTGTCTAGTGTGAAGGTGTTGATGTTCACTTTAGAATATGTGGCTTTGGGTGTCACTTCTTATGGATGTGTGTGTGGGGGGTGGGGGTTGAGGATTGTTGTTGCGCGAGCGTCTTCTTTCTTTTTGTGTTCCTGTGTCTTGTTGAATCCCCCTCTTTGTGTGTGTCCCGTCCCTTGCTTGTAGGGTCTGTGGGGTGGTTTGTCTGCCTTTCTCGGCTCCTCAGCCGACTCTCGCGGACTCTTTTTGCGCCTGCGCAGTACGTCTTTTTGCAGCTACGGCCCATTGCAGGCACCGACTCTCGCGGACTCTTTTTGCGCCTGCGCAGTACGTCTTTTTGCAGCTACGGCCCATTGCCGGATGTGCCTGCGTCCATCATCCGGTTTAGCATTCTCGGTTAGTAATATGGATAACCATATAAACATATGGTTTCTACTTCGCGGATTTTCTTATTTCGCGGGTGGCTCTGGAACGCAACCCCCGCGATGGAGGAGGGATTACTGTACATACATCTTAAATTTTGAGATACATTAAGATTGCAATGTGAAGATCTGACAGTTGTAGTTACAGGGATGCTGGTTGGGTCAGAGGGTGAAGAAGCTCACTCGTCTTCAGTTAGTTAAACGGTTAGTTAGCTTCTGTCTTCTTCAACACTGCCTCCCTGCCTGTTATAAAGCCTCCTCTACTTCTCTCTATCCTGTGCCACTTCGTCCAAATTTCATTCCCTTGCTCCTCTGTTTCTTGCTTCCTCTACCACCATATTCTTCTAAGCTCTTTCTTGGCTTTCCTGCTGTTCCCCTTCCCACTTGAAACCGTCTTTCCCCTCTTCTTGCTGTTCTTGAGTCGTCCATGTGCCATACATGTCCTGCCCATTGTATCTTTCTCGATGCGCCTATTTCACTCAACTCCATTTGACCAGACTTTTCTTTTAAATCCTCGTTTCTCGTCTTCATTGTCTATTGTTATACAGGCTGGATGGGTCTGTGTTGTCTTCTGCAGTTTGCTCATTTAACCATAATGCCTGGCCTCTTAAAAATGTAGACAGCAAACTTTGTGTTGACGTCTTCCAGTTATCTACTGCTCTTGCTAACCAGCTCGTGATCAGTCAAATGGTAACTTCCAAGTTTATCGTGCAAGCTTATTATGTATGAAGTTTGCGGGATTGGATTTTGCTGCCACATTTTGTAAACCAATATTGTTAAAAAAAACAATTTCACTCCTTATTCTCCAAAACATCTAATTAACGTGATCCTAATTGGTTGTGCCAGCTGCAGATTTAAGGTGGCACAGTGATCATGTTTGGCACACCCGTGACTACACCATAGACTGGCGCTCTGCCTGAAGTTGATTGAGTTCTGCCTTCACGTGATGTTTCTGTGGGAGCTGCTGTACCCCATTTCTTTACACCAGAATCAAATCCACAAGTCAATTAAATTAAAACTTTAAGTTTGCGCGGATCCTAAGGAAACTTCTATTAATGTAAATCACCGCATACAGTGCATAAATAACTTACACTTACATTAGCAATGTGAAATGAAAAGGTAGGCAGCTGCTGCCTCATAATCTTATATATTTAGACCAAAAGAAAAGTCATTTCTAAAAGAATTATTTGCAGCAATCAAAGTCGATTAAACAAAAGAAATAAACCCGAATGAGCTGTTCTGCTGTTTGATTCCCAGAAAAGAACTATAGGCGCCAGACAGCCTGCTGGATCCCTTGCATTAAAGCAATTAGCATGGAGGAAGAACAATAAAGAGAAAAAAAATTAATTGCTTCATCCATTAGTAGCCACTAATTTTTTTTTTTACTTTCAATTATAAATGGTGCTGCTATTACTTTGAAAATAATTAATATAATCTGCAAGAAAAATCTCAGCACCTTGCTCCTGTTTAATTGTATTTTTCTCAATTCAAATAACCAACTCTTTGTATTTCGTGATTAGGAGATTTATGGTTATCAAAAACTAGGAGTTGGGCAGAGATGCTCCATTTTAACCAATTGCATGCTGTGTCATTTGATTTAATCTGATTAACCATGTATGTAGGAATTTGTTTAATTATTTTATACTTCATCAAGTGAGATCTCACTTACGTTCACCCGGGCCATTTTATTTCTGTCACAAAAAGCCACACATTCTATAGACCTTCACGGAGGACCACACTACTGTTTTTCAACCAGTAATTAAAAATGTGGCTCCTGGTACACTCAAATAGCATAAGGAAAACACGACCACGCCAGTTTAAAACTAGTTCCGTTAAGGTGAATGGAAGGAAACATGAACCGATTAAAAGGCATAACTTTTTTTTGATAGGCGCATTACATGACCACATTTGTTGCTGAGGGTCATTTTTGAAGATAACAAATACGTTAAAGAGCTGAGCATCACTTTTTTGAAATACAATCACTATCTATCACTTCACCCATCCATTGGCCTATCTGTTTTTTTTCCATGTTTATACCATTCCACGACCCTCTGTCTGAATGGAGTTTGTGCATTCTTCAGATATATGAGTGGATCAAATGAATTTGTAATTCTGTGAGAATGAGCGCTTGCGTGAGTGTGCCTTACAACAAGACCTGCAGAATTTGTTTCATCCTTCTACTCATTACTGATGGAATACAAGAGAGGACCCGAAAATTCCCGAAAGTGGTCAGTAGGATGATATAAGTCCTCAAATATGCCACTAGGTATCGTATGCTCAATCAGTCCATTGAGTGGCATAATGTGGAATTGATCGAGTGTGTAGTTCTGGCATTTATTCCACAATTGAGCAGGTGGTGATTTTTGTTCTCTTAATGAACATGGCTAATTTTAAAGAGGAAATGATGATCATGATTTTCTACACTGAGAGATTTGTTCATAAACTGCTCCTCATAGACACTTTGTATTCCTGAGGTGTCTCCGGGAGAGCATCAAAAAAAAAATCAACACGGAACATGAACAATCCAAATCTGCACACCGGAATCAGAAACATTCTGCACATATTTTGAGGGTGAACTTATTTTATTTTAAATTTTCGCACTGTAGTTTGTTATTTTTGTTTTTGTTCATGGGTGCGACCATCTTGTGTATTTTCTGATGGTAGTTGATCGCATCTGTTGCTACCACATTAAGGTTGTGATGCGTAATAACATTAGGTCAGCACCGTTTAAGATGGCGGCAAGCTATCGGTAAAACCACGTTTTTGGATGTAAAAGCAAACAATTGTATTTAGCTAACAACAGACCTTTGTATACTGGGTTTTTATTGCTCATTAGGTGTCCTGGGTTTTTATACAGGAATATTTCCAGTAATATTAAATTAATAAATATGCAAATAAATAAAAGTACTATGAAATGAGACAATAAAGAAAAACAGCATGAAATGTGAGTGTAAATAAAACATGTCATAAAACATTATTTTTGTTGCTCATTTATTCATTTCATTTTGTGTTCCTCTAAATGCAACATGAAACGCTGCTTGAATTTAAAACTGTCCCTCTCACTCATCAAAGCGGAGAGGGTGGGCACTTCCCTGTGCTGAGTTTTAATTGGTGAAATGTCAATACATCAGACTTAAACCTTCGGCTATCAAATGCCATGTTTACAGTTGACATTTTAGATGCAGACTTCTAATAATGAATTAAAATTGTATAGACTGTCTATACATAGCACACCTTAGTAGTAGTTTTCATTATCTAGGTGTGCCAGGATGGTATAAAGTGTAAGGAAAAACCGCATAGCACTATTGTGACAATTTGAAAACTGTAGGAAATCCTGCCGACCACGCCAGTTGTGGACTAGTAGGGGGTCGTTGCAACACCCCAAACCTCAGACACAACTTTACAGACTCCAGTTCATTCATATCAATTACCTTGTAAAAATGCTGCAACAATGGCATAAATCAACACAATTCCAAATGACTTCCTTTCCTCTTTCTCCTTCCACTCCTCCTGGCGGGCTTTGTCCACTTTCACTCGACTCCAGCTTGCCGGGATAAGGTCAAGTGGTCTCTTTTATCTTGGATCCCAGAGTACTTCCAGTGCTAGGGCACAGCCCAATGGAAGTCAATCAGAAATCCCACAAAGTGTTAATCCCTTCAGTCCCCCCCTGGTGGCCCCCACAGGGCTGCAACATGGGACTACAGGTTCCTGATGGGAATCTTAAACCAGGGAGCCTGACACCTAATGTTTTGGGGGAGAAAATGTCCAGAATGAAGTCTCCTCCCCATTCCTTCCGTTATACTGGGATTCCCGGCCGGGTAAGAATCCGTGTTAGGTCCAAGCCAGGATGCCAGTCTCTGCATGCCATCCATGACATTACAAAGTGTATGACTGCCATTGGCTGATAATCATCAAAAAAGTCTACATTTTGCATTTTTGGGTGAATATCATTCCATAATATTTTTGATGGGTCCTAAAATGGTTTGTGTGAACGGAGCTGTACACAGTCAAAGCTATGCCTGAGAGTGCACTTGTGAGATGAAACTTGTGTGAATATATCCTGTGCAGACCTGCAACTGCCTGGCGAGCACTGAGCTTCAAGCTTGTTTGGCCAGCTAACCCCCACTTCTTACCATCCTGAATAACAAATAATAAAAAGTGTAAGGCTACTAAAACACATATGCATTTTCAGGTACTTTGCTTAATGGTAGATTCCATACATTTGAAAGGCACCATACTGGAATTAAAGCTGTCGACTTTGCTAATTAATTAATTTTCCGGTAATGGCTTCTGATTTGTATGCAATGCTGCCAAGACAGACGAAGTGGCTCCGCACAGCCTTTAATGGAACAAGAACATTCAAAAGATTGACAAATGGAAATTCATATTGTATACAGTAATTAGTCACGCTTTAGTCATTTGTATGATGCTCCTTTGAGGTCCACTTAATATTTTTAAACACTCTTACTGTGTCTTCACCTATACTTTCTTTGTGTCCTGCTTTATACTATATTCTATTCCTCTTAATTTAGCTTCATCTCAAAATTCATTGCAACTTTTTGTCTTGATGTAATTGAAGAGCTCAGTTCCAAAATCAGCTAAGTACAAAAGATAAATTTTGGAGATAAATAGGAAAATCTGGGTCCGTAAGCAGATTTTGAAACTAAATCCCTACAACTATAGCGCTACACTGTTGCAATTAGCAGGTTTTGAAGCTCAAACATATTTTCGGCGCATGACCAACTGCATGAAAATTCACAATCACGTGTTCACTAAATTTTACCAAAAGGTGTACAGTGATCCCTCGCTATATCGCGCTTCGCCTTTCGCGGCTTCACTCCATCGTGGATTTTATATGTAGGCATATTTAAATATATACAGTAATCCCTCCTCCATCGCGGGGTGTGAGCTGCCGCCTTCAACAGCTTTGTACCAGCGGTGCTTCGCATACTTAAAAGCCAAACAGCCCTATTGATTTGTTTGCTTCACTCCTTTGAAGAGAAAGATATGTTTGCATTCTTTTAATTGTGAGACGAAACTGTCATCTCTGTCTTGTCATGGAGCACAGTTTAAACTTTTGAAAAAGAGACAAATGTTTGTTTGCAGTGTTTGAATAAAGTTCCTGTCTGTACAACCTCCTGTGTTTCTGTGCAAATCTGTGAACCAAGCGTGACAATATAAAAATAACCATATAAACACATGGTTTCTACTTCGCGGATTTTCTTATTTCGCGGGTGGCTCTGGAACGCAACCCCCGCGATGGAGGAGGGATTACTGTAATTAGCAGATTTTGGAACTCACATCTTCAATTGCGTAATAATGCGTATACCTTAAATAGCTTGGTAACCACAAAAATTGTTTACATGTAAGCTAAAAAATCTTATTAATAATAATAATTAAAAGAAATAATAATAATAAGTTACATTTATAGAGCACCTTTCATAAACCCAAGGTCGCTTTACTGACAGGGTAGAAAAAAAAATCACAGAAGACAAACATTCGCAAGAGGAAAATTTTGAGTTGAGATTTAAAGGTGGAGAAAGAAGAGCAATCTCGGAGAGACTGAGGAAGAGAGTTCCAGAGTTGAGGGGCCATAACACTGAAGGACCTGCTTGCCAGGGTGGACAGTCTGGTGCGTGGGACAGCGCCAGGACCTGAGAGAGTGACAAGGAGTGTAAGAAGCTAGGAGCTGAGTGAGGTAGAGGGGGGCAAGGTTATGTAGGGCTTTGAAGGTGAGAATTTCAAATTTAATCCTTGTTGGAACCGGTAACCAGTGAAGTTGGGAGAGAACAGGGAAGATGTATGCAGAACGCTTTGTGTGGGTAAGGACTCTGGCTGCGGAGTTCTGAATGTACTGTAGCTTCTGTAAAGATTTTGCAGGGAGGCCGGTGGACAATAATCAATAAGAGACATTATGAAACAATGAACCAGAGTTTGAGCATCATTAAAGGACAAAAATGGACGAAGACAGGCAATGTTACAGAGATGAGAGAATGAAATTTTGGAAAGAGACGTAATGTGTAGCTCAAAATTAAGTGATGAAGCCTACCAGTAACGCTTCAGTTTTATTGGCATTAAGTTTGACAAAAGTTTTTTTCCATCCAGAGCTTAAGATCAGTGATGCAGTCAGTGATTGTGCTGGGAGGCGAGTCTGTAGGGGAGTGTGTACTAAGATATATCTGTATATCATCTGCATAGCAGTGGAAGTTAAGGCCATGTCTATGAATACTCTGACCCAAAGGAAGGGTATAAAGTAGAAAGAGTAATGGCCCAAGGACTGAACCCTGAGGGACACCACGCGACACAGGTGAGGTGAAGGATTTATATCATCTGAGTGTGACAAACTGTTGCCTATTAGAAAGATTTGATGTGAATCATTGAAGGGCTAAGCCAGATATCCCTACAGTGGAGAGACTTGGACATAAACTGTAACAATTATGGGATTATTTCCAAATTCCTTCAACTAAAAACAATCAAACAATCAATCAATGAATCAATAAATACTTACAACTTTCCATTGCTAGAAGTGTAATATTATGGACAGCATTCATTTCTCGGTCTAGTTGCTTTGCTGTGCTAATGACACCTGTTGTGGCATCAATGTTGAAGTATCTTTCTAGGTCAGTATTACGATCAATTGAGTACCTGCAAACAAAATTAAAATATATAATTATATACATCTAATTGAGAAGTATTTGTACAAATTTATAATATTGACACTTTATTTTTACTTTACTTGCTTCTGAAACAGCAGACATGGCCAGAGTGCGCATCTGCCCAACGTGCTCCTGGGTATGATCATCTCAATGCCCATCAACTCAAACAGTTAATAAAAGCTTTTATTCTTTAAGATGTTTTGATTTATTTGTGCTTATGCAAAACAAAAAGTTCAAATAATTCTTTACTCCATGGCCAATAGATCCTTAAAGACAGATCCTAACAGAGGATCGTAATTAGGGTCTTTATAATTGCTCAAACTTGGGACTGTGGGTGTGCCTGGCTTCTGTCTGGGCACATTTTTAATTTAATTTGTGAATTTACTAAACATGTATTACATGTGTATGAGGACCTCTAAAAACTTCTGGGCTGCCAGGGAACCCAGGGTACCAGACTGCTGTACTTGGTGCATGATCTGGCCATGGCTTTACCTACATTACAGTTTACAGTAAAACTATTACAGTATGTTTGCGAGAAAAAGTGTGTGAACCCTTCAGAGTTTCCAGGATCACTTCATTAATTACTCAAAACACTGTGGTCTGATCTTTAACTAAGTCACAATAATAGAAAACACACACTTCTTTACCCAGTCTCTAGCTCTTTCTGGGCATCTAACGCAGCTACCTGCTTTTCTAAATTATCCTTCTTTGGGTTTTGTTGGGCAGTGTCTCTATTTGGTGCCACTGTTTCCTAACTAGAAATAACCATTAATCAACAGAAAAAGAAGGTTTGATCTGATGATTCAGTTAATTAATTACCAGTTTTGCCTTCAGCAATGCTAGTCATTAATTAAAACAATTAATATGACACCCACCCAGGGAACAGCAAATTAATGTGGGCTGAATTAGGGATCTCTGTTTCATTTTCCACCCAGAACACTAGAAATATGAAGAGATCTCTATAATATATGAAGGAGGTACATAAATGGGTAAATGTTACTTTCACTTTCTCTGTTGTGATCCAGAAGTGGCAAAAGACCCATTTTCAAGAAATAAGCCAAACACATTTGCTACAATTAACAAAGTAGTACAATTTATTTATATCAGTGAAGATGGATATTTGTAAGTATATGTATAGATATACAGTAGATGAATATAGATACAGTATATAGACAAAAGACAATAAAAAAAACACAAAACAAAGTTACAATAGGCTTAGTTAAACTTTTTCTCTCTTATAGAAAGAAGCACGTGACTTATGAATTCTATCTCTTGGCTTAGAGAGATGTTTGCTTTTTTCACCCATAGAAAAAGGCACATAACTTTTGAATTCTGATCTTTCAGTTCATGTTAACTGCCAAGGTGGTCTCCAACTTCACACCTTGTTTCGTTATTTTATTACATTACCTTAAATAGTAACACATGATGACAGGAAGTGTGCAATGTGTGCCAGAGTATCATTGTCAGAGTATAAAGGGCAGCATCGTGCACTTACCTGTCCAAGTTTGTGGAAATGCTAAATCGCTGTAAGAATTAGGTCTATTTTATAAAAAAGTACGTAAACAACCTCCGATGATATCGCCTTATAATATTTGGATCACTTGGATTTCAGGATGTTTTATAGACAAAGGGATCTGTATGTATATATATATATATATATATATATATATATATATATATACAGGGTAGGATTCAAAAGTATTGAGCCTTTGTTCAAAAAGACAAATTTATTGAGCAAATCGGTACAACTAATTAATAGTCTTCAAAATAGGCACCTCCTGCATTAATACACTTTTGTAGGCGGCTTTTCCATGACTCGAAGGCGTCCAAGTAGGCCTGTTCCGGGATGGCTGCAAGGGCTGCCTTGACATTTGCTTGGATGTCCTCGATCGAGTCGAAGCGTTTTCCTTTCAGGCTGATTTTAAGCGCGGAAACAAGAAGAAGTCAAAAGGCGACACGTCCGGACTGTAGGGAGGCTGGGGGACCACCGGAACGTTCACCCAGGCCAGGTAGGCGCTCACGATGAAGGCGGTGTGGCTGGGCGCGTTATCGTGGTGAAGCTTCCAGCTGTCCTTAATGTCCCTTCGCTTGCGCGCGACGCTTCTTTTCAGCCTTTTCAGGACTTCCAAGTAGTAAGCAGCATTCACGGTCTGTCCGTGCGGGACAAACTCGTAGTGGATGATCCCCTTCACTCCGAAGAAGGCAATGAGCATGGTCTTCGTCTTCGACGCGTACCGTTGCTCTAACGAACTTTCCATTCCGCCGTTAAATGCACTACCGCACAGTGGTTCCCGTCAAGGCCGATCCTACCGCTCCGAAAGCTCGGAGCGGTAGGAGCTCCATTGCGTTGTGAAGCCAACACCCACCGTCGCCGGCAAGTGGGGCGCGCGGCGAGGTACGTTCACGTCAGAACAAAATGAGGCTCATTACTTTTGAATCCTACCCTGTATATATATATATATGTATATATATATAGTTGCAGATGGCCAGGGCCCATGCCTGGCCAGGATGCCCCTGCAGCATATGTTTCGAGACAGCAAGCATGGGAGATCCAGTACCTTCCCCTGGATGCTAGATGGCAGCCTCCCTGGGTTGCAGCGGTGCCTTGGACTCCCGCAGGGCTTCATGGGAGTTGGAGTTTGGTGCAGCCCTGTTGGGTTCTGCAGGCACCGCCAGGAGATGCTGCAGCGGGAGCTGCTGGGCCCTTCTGGGCAGTAGTTTCACCACACCCAGAAGTGCAGCTGGGTGTCAGCCATCAAGCACCTGGAGCACCAGATACCCAATAAAAGGAGCCATCGACCACCACTCAGGAGCCAGAGTCAGGAGGAGGAGGATGAAGCTGACTAGGAGGAGTGGAGGATAACACTTTAGCTTATTGGTGTTTTGGTGTGTGCTGTGCTTGGGACTGTGTACTGCCTGTGGGACACGTGGAAGATGTGCGCCCACAGGTGAAGAAAAATAAAAGTTCTTAGTTTTTACAAAGGGCGGCACGGTGGCGCAGTGGGTAGCGCTGCTGCCTCGCAGTTGGGAGATCTGGGGGCCTGGGTTCGATTCCCGGGTCCTCCCTGCGTGGAGTTTGCATGTTCTCCCCGTGTCTGCGTGGGTTTCCTCCGGGCGCTCCGGTTTCCTCCCACAGTCCAAAGACATGCAGGTGAGGTGGATTGGCGATTCTAAATTGGCCCTAGTGTGTGCTTGGTGTGTGGGTGTGTTTGTGTGTGTCCTGCGGTGGGTTGGCACCCTGCCCAGGATTGTTTCCTGCCTTGTGCCCTGTGTTGGCTGGGATTGGCTCCAGCAGACCCCCGTGACCCTGTGTTCGGATTCAGCGGGTTGGAAAATGGATGGATGGATGGATAGTTTTTACAAGTACCTCTGGTGTGAGTCTGTGTCGGGTTGGTGCTGATGAAGCATCTATTTCACTATATATATATATATATATATATATATATATATATATACACATCATATTTTGTACAGAGCTCTAAACTGGTTGCAACTGCAGACAGACAGGAAAATAAAAAGAGTAAAAATTAAACAGTTTGAAGCTGATTATATATGATAAATGAAGCTCAACAAAATCTGTCCATTATTCATTGTTGACTATGACCAATTGAAATCGAAGGACAGGAAAAGAAAAACTTTAGTCAACAGCATCCCAGGAGAAAACAAAAAACCTCGCTGGAACTCAATTATTATTAGGGGCGAAACTACTATGAAACTAATGAAGCTTAAGCTTCAGGACCCCTAATCTTAAAGTGGCCCTAGAAGGGAATTTAGTCTACCATTCCTTAAAAAGTTTGGGTGTCTAGTGCAGAAGAAGGAGTTTTAAAAAGATAATAATATTTAGGACAGCAATTATAATCAATATTCGAGTGGTTAATTTAAAAAAAAATGTGCGGTGATCTGTCATGGAACAAACCCTATTGAAGAAAATAACAGTGGTCTCCCAGACTTTGTTGCATATTCTGAAGGGGCCCCCATAATTGTTTAAGCTTCAGGGCCCCCAAAAATGTAGGTCTGCCACTGATTTTTGTGATCATACTTGTGGGTAGATGAAAGGTTGAATTTTTATTATCAACTATTTTCCTTATTTCTCCTTTCTTTTTTCCTGTCTGCACAATGTAAATCATTCCATACACCACATTCACATTATCAGAAAAGATACATACACCCACAAACAAAAGTATTTCAAGAATTTTTTACCTAATTGGACTGTTGGAGGCATCGGGGTCATGTGCAGCCACGGTTCCAATGACGGTCCCAATCTTAGCCTCTTCAGAAACTACCATCCTGTTAACAGGCGAGTTAAATATGGGTGGCTCGTCCACATCCTCCACGATGATCTTCACGGCCGTCATATCACTAAAGAGTCCCAGGTTCATATACTGAGTGTCATTGTTTTTGTTCGTGACTTCAATTCTTAAGTTATAGCTTGATTTTGTTTCAAAGTCCAATTCCTATAGAATCCAAACATAACAATTGCTTGTAGGAATCAGTAAAGATTAAAGACAAATAGTTCTCTTAGTTTATCTTGTAAAAAGTGCCTATTACTATACAGAATTTGAATTAGTTGTAAATGCATGGATTTCCTGAAGTACACGGCTATAAACCATACAAGGTGTTTGAGTATTCAATAATCTTTAAATTGCTCAAATTATTAGGGTAGTAAAATGATCGCAAGTTAATTTATAAATATGAATTGTCCAATGTGGCCCAACACTATGACTTAGTGAAAGTACCCTAACAAAAGTACCCTGAAGCAGAAAGTATCTCAGGGTCAGGGTGGCTGGACATTTGTACTTTACTAGAAATCTGACAAAAAAGTTAATGCGTCAATAAATCTGCAAAGGGTCTCAAAATGTGAAGGGTCTCTGAACCCACTGTATAGTTTCAGGACAAACATTAATGCTTATCATATAACAAAACTCTCAACTCTCAACATAACTCCTTATGTAGGCTAGGCATAAGAGTTTCATAAAAACTATAATGTATTTCTGTCTTTCCACCATATTATTATAATTAAACAAAAAAAAGATCAAATTTGAGTTCTGTTGTACAGTAAAAAAAACAGTTTGAAAGGCATTGCTGCAGTTTAGGCTATAAAAACTTTAAATGTGAAGTCCATGCTGGAACGCTTTTTATAGGGTGGAAACATGCGTTGTAAGGACCAAATGATATTTTTTAAACATGTTGTTGCTGCTACACTACAGTATATGCCATATCGCAGAAATGCCTAAGACTATTCTCTTTAGATTTATAAAAGTATGCCACAAAGTTTATAAAAAAAAAACAAATAAAATAAACATTGGTGTTTACTTTACCTTTTCAAGTGATATGACTCCCTCCTGAGTTTCTTTGTCTGTAGAAATTTTAAACATCCCAAGGCCATCGCCATCTATAATCCTATATTCCATTTCAGCATTTGGTCCCACATCAGCATCTGCAGCTTTTATCTTGGCAACTACAGAGACCGCAGGCAACGACTCTGGTATATTGTATTGATAGGATTCTGTGAAACCCAACACAGTTATTGATGAGACAATTTTCTAACACCATCACTTGACTACAAAAGAGTTGCAGTGTTTAGCCTTATTTGGCTGGAGACTGACAAAATATTAGTTTAGTTTAAAAGAACAGTAGACGCTTGTGGATACATACTATGTTGGAAATGAATTTTGGTATACCCGATAAGAAGACTTGCATTTAACAATTGACACATAATAAATGGCACAGGGTGATTAAAAATACACACACAAACACAGAGTAGGTATACATAAATATACAGGCTTGCAGCAACTGTGACTTTGTGGAGTACGTGAACCCTAATTAAAGCTGCGATTTTAGCAGTGAAAGATTGCAAACCAATAGTTTATTATCTCTAATCAAGAAAGACTGTCATTAAGAAAAATTCTACTGGACTGCAAAACATGTAAAATCTTTATCTGCGTAGAATAAAACCTACAAAGAGTAATAAAAAAAGGTTTCTATCATTTCACAATACTAAGACGTGTGCCAAGCTACACTTGGATTAGATGATTCATTAGGTTAGGTCGACTTTATTATCCAAGAGGGAAATTTGTTTTCCAGCAGGAAAGTACAAAACATAAGTCATTGTTAAACGAAAGAAAAATTTAACAAAACATGGGGAGGGATAATTCTGCTGCTGGTCACTATGAGTGCAGTACCCCATGATCATGTCAGACACACACTCATAGAGAGAGATAGATCTCTCCAAAAAAGTGTCCAAATGGTGTTATGTGAAAAACTCATCAATCAATTAAAAGCACAAAATTTTGACCCTTTGCCTTTTCCATTGTGCCCTCAAGTTCTTCTCCTCACAGACCTTTCTTTACTTTCCTTGCCTTCACTTTCTCTCTCCCAGTGGAAGCTTTTAATGACTGTAACCACTGCAGTTGCTTTTAGCCTCTCGCTGGAAATCTCCCACCCTTGTCTCTCCTGCAGTCTGGAAGTCTTCATTTTACGATTACATCCATCTTGGAACTTTCGGCATCAGCAATCAACGACTCTACCAGCTCTACCATCCACACCTGGCTTCATGCTGCTCAGTTAATAAAGAGCATCTTTTTTTGTGTTTTTTGTTTAATTAGCCATCTCAGATGCTATCCATAGCTGTTCAGTTAGTAAAGAGCTGGTTGAAGGTTTCTTCATGAGGCAGTTTAAAGTAACTCCCTGGATCCCCTGTACTATTTCCATGCTTCATTTTAAATGCTTTGAGCGTGTCACCTCATAATCTCTGTTTGCTTATAGTGAAAAAGTTCTACTCCCTCAATCTCTTCTCATCGTTCATACCTCTTCATTCTGGAATCACTCTGCTGCTATATCTTTTTTTACTATCTCGTATATGAAGTATAGAGAAAGTATTGTAATCGTCCAAAGATTCAATGTCAAGATTTTGATGAATCTCTGCATTTTAGACCTCCCTGACTTTCTCGTATACGAAGTATAGAGAAAGTATTGTACTCGTTCAGAAATTCGATATTGAGATTTTGATGAATCTCAATGTTTTAGACCTCCCTGACTTTCTCATATACGAAGTATAGGGAAAGTATTGTGCTTGTCTAAAGTTTCGATGTCGAGAAGAATCTTGGCGTTTTAGACCTCCCTCGCTTTCTCGTTTACGAAGTACAGGGAAAGTATTGTGCTCGTCTAAAGTTTTGATGTTGAGATTTTGATGAATCTCAGCGTTTTAGACCTCCCTGACTTTCTCATATACGAAGTATAGGGAAAGTATTGTACTCGTCCAGAAATTCAATATCGAGATTTTGATGAATCTCAATGTTTTAGACCTCCCTGACTTTCTCATATACGAAGTATAGGGAAAGTATTGTGCTCATGTAAAATTTTTGATGTTGAGATTTTGATGAATCTCGATGTTTTAGACCTCCCTGACTTTCTTGTATACGAAGTATAGGGAAAGTATTGTCCTCATGTAAAATTTTTGATGTCAAGATTTTGATGAATCTCTACATTTTAGACCTCCCTGACTTTCTCTTATACGAAGTATAGGAAAAGTATTGGGATTGTCCAAAAATTCAAAGTCGAAATTTTGATTAATCTCGACGTGTTACACCTCCCTGATTTTTTCATATACGAAGTATAGGGAAAGTATTGTGCTCGTCTAAGGTTTCGATGTCTGGATTTTCATGAATCTCTTACGTTTTAGACCTCCCTGACTTTCTCGTATACGAAGTATAGGAAAAGTATTGGGCTCGTCCAAAAATTCAATGTCGAAATTTTGATGAATCTCGACGTGTTAGACCTCCCTAATTTTCTTGTTTACGAATTATAGGGAAAGTATTGGAATCGTCCAAATATCCGATGTTGAGCTTTTGATGAATCTCAACATTTAAGACCTCTCTGACTTTCTCATATACAAACTATAGGGAAAGAATTATAGGGAATGTTGAGATTTTAATGAATCTTGACATTTGTATACGAGAAAGGCAGGGACGTCTAAAAGTGTAGGGAAAGTATTAGAATCATCCAAAGATTCGATGTCAAGATTTTGATAAATCTTGATATTTTACACCTCCCTGTGTCCGAAAATACCATTTTTGGAATTATGTCTGTGTGTGTGTGTGTGTGTGTGAATGTAAACACGATAACCTGAGTACGCTTTTGCTTAGGTCAACTAAATTTTGCATACAAGTATTACGTACAAAACATAGATTTCCATCAACTTTTGGGCTATTTCTGTTAACTGGAAGTGGCACTTTACCTTTTATTCATGCAGCTTTATTCAAGTTTACTTTTATAATAATTGTTCTATATATTAATAATTTCATTTGATTTGTTGTTGATGGTTCTTTAATGTACATAATATAAAAATATAATCATTGTCTTGAAATTTACTCCTAAAATATCCATCCCCATATCTGAGTATATGAGAATGTCCAGGGAAGACCACTCCCGATTTTATCTTAACATGGAGACCAATCCTGTATGGAGTACTCCAGGTGAGGCCTCACCTGTAACAAACCTCTACATATTAATGAGGTTCATTTATCGATTTCAAAGAATTGTTCATAAAAGGATTAATTATTAGTTTGTGCAACAAGGCTAAATGAAGCTCGTCACTGTTAGTAGTCCTAATTAACCATAATGAGAAACACTCTGCTTTCTTTACATAAAAATGAAACTCAGGATTGGTCCGAGAAATAGTGAATGGTTATGCTGAACATTAAGCATTCAAATGTGTGAAATACAACAGGGACTTGACAAAGGCAACAACAAAGACAACAAAGCATACAATTTATCAAGTGTTCAGACACTCATGTTGGCATCTACGTCCTGTTTTCGGTTTTTATAAAAAGTCACCATAGACATCCAACTTAGTGTAATCGCTGAATAGGGGCTCACTGACCCAAACAGGAGCAATCTTAATGATTTTACCAACAGTTGGTGGTAAAGTGTGGATTGTCTTCCGCAGTACTCAAAAGCATGCTACTGTTTGTCTTTTCAATAACCTGAGCACTACAAGTTTTCTTCACTAGAACTCCTTAATAATTCACTCTTTCCCAGCAGAGTACTTTTCATGTTCTGGCTCACTTCTAGTCTGTTCCCCCCTGTAAATGATTAAAAAAAGATGAACGAAGAGATGGAACTCCCAGGTTTTAGAAGTACGTGATTTGGGTGTAGAACAAAGACATATTTACATTGATAAATGAAAAATTTTATGTGACGTTGCTAGTGCGTGATATAAGTTAAGTATAAATGCCCTTGATTTGTACTCCACACATCCTGATATGTTACAAAACTTCTTATTACCCTAATAGCAAAACTAATTCCACCATAACACTGTCATTCTCTCCTGGCAGAATGATCCTTCCACAGAAGCCCTTTACTTTCTAACCTTCCCTTGATCTCGTTCTGTTGATAATCTATAACCTACACCAACTTCTCATCCACAACTCACTTCATGGAGGGGAGTCACCATTTTCACCAGTCACTTTGAGCTGTGTCACTTGCAAATATGTCACCAACAATACCATTGTATCTGGTCCTTCTGGTAATTTGAATATTAAACAACGAGCCTCTTGCCCATCTAAAAATCACATTTACCGCATTTCTAGTAGGAAGTGTTCAACCATCTACAGAGGTGAATTAGGGAGAAGGCTAGCAGACGTTTGAGACTTTAAAATTAAAGACCTTACAAAGCCAGTTGTAGGACACTTTACATCCCTTGATCATTGCCACCCTGGTCTCTTTATTTGTGTTCTTTCACAGGGCTTCAAAGACACTTTTCACAGAAAAGTAGAAGAAGCTCAGCTCATTCTCAGCCAGGGATCACCTATTTCTCCGGATCTTCATGACTTTATAACTTTTTAATCTCTCCCTTCATCTTTTCTAATCCGTCTTTTTTCTTACCTACTGTCAACATCTCTGCTTTCATTTCCCCTGATTTTGTTTCCTCCTTCTTCTCCTATATATGTGACTTTCTCTTTCCTTTTCGGTTGGATATCTGATAAAGGCTATTCAGCTGAAATGTTGTGCCTTTAGCCTTCCTTCCTTTTCGTTGTGGAAATAACCGTCACCTTCTGTTTTTTTTTCCTAACATCCTATCAGTCTTTTCGATCACTGTCTGGATATAGAACCCAAGCTTCACTAACATCTAAAAATAAGGTAAATTCACACACGTCAAGAGTTACAGTATGAAGATCCCAATAAGATGACAAAAATCTGGTTGAAAATGGATCAGATGATCAGGATTGTGCAGCTCAGAAATTAGCAAAAATAAGATGTTAAACAGGTGGACGTTGTCACACATGTGTGCCTGGGGATCACCTTCCGGGTTCTGATGAAGTAAGTGATACCACTCTGAGATGAGAAGGGGGTACTGTCACCAACTCTATCTTCTCTTTCTCCCATTGCTTTAAGAAGACGTCCAAAGAGGACACCTAGCCCTACCTACAGGGCCTTGACTTAGCTCCTCCCCTTGAGGCCCAGACTCCATAAAAACAGGCTGTCCCCCAACATTTTGACCGAGCGGTCAACTTGGATAGAGCTCGCGTTATTGCTTTTTCATTATTTGCCTGTCCGGAATCCAATTTCAAACGATCTACGAAAGAATCTTGCTTGGAATTCATAAAAGAGTAATTCCCCTCCAATTACTGCAGTCACTTTGTGCACCTTTCTTAGGTATCTTCACAATAGTTCCATTGGTCCAGTCCTCAGGTACCTGCTTACCTTCCCAGACTGCTGTGAATAATGGCTGCAAGTTCAGGCTGACTTTATTTTGTGTTGTGGGCATGTTTATTTTTGTTAATTTCATTGTGCCAATTGTGCAGGGTAGCCCAGTGGGTACGCCAACATTTCATCTGGCATACTTTGGTCTTTTTCAACCGGTTGCAAAGTTCACAGATGAATTCAAAAAACAAAGGCATACATGTAACACAAGAAAAGTCAATGAACAATGATACTGGTCAGGAGGGCAAGGAGACCCCTAAGTAAAAAAAAACCTGGAAATGACAGTCTTAGTGACAATATTCAGTGAATTAGAGAATTCTCTATTTTCATACATTTTGCCATCACTGCACCGTAGTGAATACTGTACTGTGCTATAGTGTACAAATGAGATTATGATAAGATTCATATAAATTATTGATCGCAAAATCAAATTAATAGAAAACAAGTCATTCAATATTTAAACATAACAGCTTCAATAAAAAACAACAAGCTGGCATATATCATCTGCTTTCATCCCCCCTGCCCCACAATGCAACACGTCAAGCTGGGACTTTTTATCAATGGTATTTGTACTCAAAATACAGCAGCACGCGTTATTTTACAAAGTATTTTTTCATACTTCAATAACTTCTGTCAGTATGCATTGTTTTGATTAGCTGTTGTACTTCAGGATGCTAATTTGCTTCACGTTGCTTGCCAGCTCATAATTATTTTGATGGCTTTTTAATATACCGTGGAACGTCTGTGTCTTAAATGAACAAATAGCTCTCGCTTTGTCTCCCTTGAGTCTGAGGAAGCTCAATTCCACAAAGAAATGAAAAGAAAAAAAAAAAAACAAAACAGAGAAAGCGTTGCGCTGACAGTTATCACCAGTGGTCATAACAGGCTGTAATAAAATATTGAAAATATTGATTCTGTCTGCTGACAAACCTGAATGCACCTCAGTGTGTTTTTGAAATGACATAAACCATTTCTGTCTAATACTGATCATTACACCTCTTTTGACTATTAACACAGTATTTGTTTAACCCATGGCAGAGAGTAAAGTAACCCAAGCTTCTGACTTTAGTTATATCATCATAAATTATAAAATATAAATTCAAGTCTGCTGCGGTGGGTTGGATTCATCAAAGTCTTGACATCAAAAATTGTACATGAGCACAATACTTTCCGGCAGCATGGTGGTGCAGTGGGTAGCACTGCTGCCTCGCAGTTGGGAGATCTGGGGACCTGGGTTCGCTTCCCGGGTCCTCCCTGCGTGGAGTTTGCATGTTCTCCCCGTGTCTACGTGGGTTTCCTCCGGGCGCTCCGGTTTCCTCCCACAGTCCAAAGATATGCAGGTTAGGTGGATTGGCGATTCTAAATTGGCCCTAGTGTGTGCTTGGTGTGTGGCTGTGTTTGTGTGTATCCTGCGGTGGGTTGGCACCCTGCCCGGGACTGGCTCCTGCCTTGTGCCCTGTGTTGGCTGGGATTGGCTCCAGCAGACCCCCGTGACCCTGTGTTCGGATTCAGCGGGTTGGAAAATGGATGGATGGATGGATTCAAGTCTGTTTCGGAAAAACTAGTAAAAATAAGCACAGGCACAAACCTAGTGGCCACTAAATTAGGTCCACCAGCACATTAATGCAAACATCTTGGTCCTCCAAACTGGTCAAGTGGCTGAGTTGTTGTTTGACCGACCAAGATCTCGAATGGCCACGACACATGATCTAAGGGACTTAGGCTGTGGTATGGTGATCGATGTTAGATATAGTGGTCTCAGTGGCAGTTTTGATGCACTACAGTCTTTAGACTTTGTCAAGCTAAAAACGTCCAGTGAGCTACAGTTCTTCAGGTGAAAAATCCTTGTTGATGAGAGACCCAAGATTTTTCAACACAGCAATGCAAAGAGATTTATTTCAGTAATTTAGTAGCAAAAGAACAGTCAAGTAGGAGGTGAAGTATATCTGGAATAGTAAATATACTGACACTAAAATAGGAAATGCTCTAAGCTTGCACTTCTCTGAAATTTTCACATGTGGGGAAGGGTTTCACCTCCCAGAAGTAACAGGGACTACTAAGGAGGTACTGAATGATTTGGAAATTGTAGAGGGAGAAGAGCTGCTGGCAGTGTGGTGCAGTGGATAAAGCCTTGGACTTCAAGCCCTGAGGTTGTAGGATCAAATCCTACTACTGACACTGTGTGACCATCAGCTAGTGACATGACCTTCCTGTGCTCTAAGTGGAAAATCAAAAGAAATGAAACCAATTCTATCCTAAATGTTGTACGGCAAAATATGCAAATGTAATGCAATGCTAATGAGATTAAATAGGCTAACATATGACAAATTACCAGGACCAGATAAAATTTAACCTCGAGAGGTTAAGGATGTTAGTTAATTAGTTAGTTAGTACATATATAAACTCTTGATGCATAATTTTAGAAAGTTACTGCAAACTGTAGAAGAATAATGTCCCCAGCATAATTTGGGCTCCACATCTCTCTCTCTCTATATATATATATATATATAAAGAGGTAAAATGTCCATCTGTTTGTCCAGCATCCATGCCCTTGCATATTCATAATGTCAACTGGCATCCACAAGAGTGTGGGTGTAAGATGGTAAACCGTACTGTTTATGTCCAAGAATCACAAAAGGGCTGGAATGCCCAACAAAGAAAGCCAACAAGAACCACAAAGAGGGATGTCACGGCTAGAATGTCCGAGGAAAAAAGGCAACAAGATGTACAAAGAAAGAGAAATGTAAGGCATATGCGGTGAATAGATGGACACAAACAAATGGACTTACCACTGTACCATTAAGCCCATTCGCTGTGCTTGTTGGATCATAACAGCTAAATTCCAAGAGACATTCAGGGTTAACCGTATTTACATAGAATTCTGAGCCCAAGAGACTCTTGGGGTTAACGCCAAGGAGGTTTGTTTTCCCTGGTGTCTATCAGTATGTAATTCACTATGCAGACAAATGAATTTGGCTGTATGCACCTAATAGATGCCTTTGTGAACTTTGAAGACCTGGTTTAGTCTGTTTGAGGTTAAACAGGTTGAATTGCGCCACCACCATCTACTCAAAGCACCATGATGTCCCAACAATGATGGATGGATTAAAAGCCAGAAGTCTGTATGACCATCAGCATCAAGTGACTCTGTGAGAACCCTAACTACAAAGATGACTATTTCATTTATGTTGGGTAGAATGCCCAAAGGGGACTGGGTGGTCTCGTGGCCTGGAACCCCTACAGATTTTATTTTTTTCTCCAGCTTTCTGGAGTTTTTTTTTTTTTTTTTTTCTGTCCACCCTGGCCATCGGACCTTACTCCTTTTCTATGTTAACTAATGTCTTATTTTAATTTCTTATTTTGTCTTTTATTTTTCTTTTCTTCATTATGTAAGGCACTTTGAGCTACTTTTTGTATGAAAATGTACTATATAAATAAATGTTGTTGTTGTTGAATTCTCTGAGCCTGTCAGAGTAGGACATGTTCTTAAGTCCTAGGACACACATGGTTGTCCTCCTCTGCACATTTCTCTGGATACATGCAGATTGTATACCGTATATATTCATGTATAAGTCGGGTTTCTCAATCATAAAATCAGACCCCGAATGATACGCCCATTCAAAAATGCGACACTTAATTTTTGTTTTTTACATCTTCTTGCCTCCTCCAATCTCACATCAAATTCTTAAACGCATCGAATTTTGTTGCAGCAGCGCAGTTACCAATTTCTTTCACCACTTCAACGACATTTTAAAACCCGCTTAATATTTTCTTCTGATCAAACAGTCCATTGTAGATAAGGGATGGTCTTACGATAAAGGTGTATGAGGGTGTGGGATACAAAAAACACAAAACAGTGCAAACGTCTCTTCGGAATAGTTTGGGTATTACCGTGTGGTCACGTAGACACAATACATAGAAAAAAAGGCAGTGTGCTCTGTGGTTACTCTCTCAGGTGGGTGTTAGCATATCATAATATCTTGGACCAATAGCGTGAGTTATCCACATTCGACTTATACAACCAATATAAAATGCCAGAAATTATACAGTAAAATCATGTCCCGATTTATCCGCCGGAGAACTTATTCGTGAATATATACGGTAGTCTGAATTTGGCATAGACAACATTAACACATGGAAAGGTCCTGCCTTGTATTAACCAGTGTTGGCTGGTGGGACCATCGTAATAGTGCGGTGAATTTAGATATAAATTTGCAAGCCTTTCTGAAAACATGGGTTACTGAGTGTATATTGATGGGCAAAAAATTGACTATTTTAAAATTACATTTTAAACACAGTTAAATACACAGAAATTGAAGGAGTCTGAATACTTTCTGAATCCATTGTAAATGCAGTCATTCCCAACCCTGCCACACACACACACATATATCAAGCTCAGCATTAAATGGTGGCAGAGAGAACCTATTCCAAAATTATTGGGTACAAGACCATTACCCATCCTGGCCAGTTCACATATGCACCCATACTTACTGAAACTGTTCCAATTTAAAATAATGAAATACCCTATATAGCCTGTAGGAGGTGTCTTGTGACTCACCCCAAAACTCTTGACACAACTTTACCACAGGGTTTTGGTACAAAGGAAATTGTTTTATTTACTAATTCTTTACACCGGTTTCTTCCATTTATCAATCCACAACTAAAACTCAGTTCTTTCTTAATCTTCTTCTACTTTTCTCCCAGGGGAGACTCACTCGCTTGACTCCTCTCTCAGCGCTGACCCCGCCATATGAGTTGAGGTGACCCCTTTTTATGTCAGACCCAGGAGTCATGATACCAGAAGTCAGAAGCACTCCTGGGTCAGGTGGCAGCTTTGAAAATTAGGACCAGCTCCTTTCTGCAGCTCCCCCTGGTGGCCCTCACTGGATCCAGCAGGGCAGTCCCACTGGACTGCAACTTCCAGCATGCTCTATGGCCCTATGAAGGCACACACTGGCTCAGGAATGCTGCCATCCAGCATGTCAGGGGAACATGCACTACTTGAGGGGCTGTCTCTCCCTATCCCAACCTCCATGCCATGATGGGACTCATCCCTGCCGGGATGCCAAACTCTCCCAGCTGCTCATCATACCTAACATAATTTAGGTGCGAAACTTAATGCAGACTCAAGAAGAATATGGGAAGTCCATGTAGATAGTGAACAGGCCAGGATTTAATCTCACTCAATCACTGTGGCGGTGAGCTCACACACATTCATAAATTGAATGCACTGAAAAATCACATGTACTTATGTTACTGATGACTAAAATAGTTATTGGAAAAGTGTCACGGAGGAGATAAAAGAGGTACAAGTGGAATGTAAAGTACTCCCAACTCTAAACTGTCACTGCTGTGTACTGTTGTGACAGTTCCTGTGTTGAGCAATAGTTTCAACAGAAGAAAATACTTGCATTTAATTTCGCTTTAATTAGTTATTAAACAGACAGCATGCTTTTATACAGTAATAGTATGAAAGAACCTTACTGCGCGGGAAGCGTGGTGGATTGTCATTAACATCGGAGAGGGTGACAGTCACCGAAGTCGTTCCGGACAGGCCTCCCATTTGTCCTACCATGTCCTTTGCTTGAATGACCAGGAGATACTGATCCTTAGCTTCTCTGTCCATGTTGGGAAGAGCAGTCCTGATAATGCCTAAACAAAGAGACACAAATATTTGTGATAGATACATCGTGATACATAATTTGAAATGTCTGAACATTCACATTGACGTTTTCATGGGTCAGATGATGCTAGGAACTCTCTACTGAATAGAGCCTGCTCCCCCATCTTTAGAAACACGGTAGCATGGTGAGGATACTGCTTTTCAAGTTCTCTAGAGCATTCAACACCATAGAGACCCAACTTCTGGGGAAGAAGCTCTTGCCTTGGGTTGATTCTCCCATTGTGTCCCAAATAATGGACTACTTAACCTTTTAGACTAGGAATTGTGAAGGTGAAGAACTGAGTGTCCAACATGGTCATGACTAGCACAGGGGTGCTACAGAGGCTCAATTCCTTTTTACCCAATATGCCTCAGAATTTAGATGCAGTACCAAATAATGTCATCTACAGATATTTTCTGTTGACACATCCCATAGTTGTGCAGATCAGCAGGAGAATGAATACAGGACACTTGTGGAAGACTTTGCTGAATACTGAAACACTGAACAACCTGCAGCTTAGTCTCGCGTCTCAAGTCAGAAATGTTAATATATATAAGTCTGGAGATAACCATGAGTGAATTTTGGTTAAAACTGAGTGGGGACAAATAGATGGCTCATTGAGTGTCACCTTTGTAAACCAATCCAGTGCCCCAATGAAGGCATTTGATCAAAGTAGAAGCGGTGATTTTGAACTGTAAAGAGCGATGGTCCTCTCCTTAATCTGGTCCGACAGAGAGCGACTGGTCCACATTCAACGAAGTGAATGTGCGAAAAGAGAGCACACTGTATGTATTAAAAATAAACATAACTTGTTGCAAGGGAAAAACCTTTCTGTATCATCAGATTATACACTGGCATTTGAAAACATCAATGGACTAGTGGTAAAGGTGCCTCAGATAAGCACAGGGGTGCCACAAGGATTGGTGCTGGGTCCTCTACTCTTCTCTGTTTGCACCACTCTCCCTGGAACCCATTGTTCATCCATTCCATGGTTCCTCATATGACTGCCATGCTGAAGATACACAGATGTACTTGTCATTCCCTCCTGAGGACATCACAGTATTGGCTAGAGTCTCTGTCTGTCTTACTACAGCTCAACCTGGCAAAGATGGAGCTTCTCTTTCTGGTAGGAGTACCTTAATGTGTCACCAAAACACTGCAGATGATTGGAAATTCAGCAGATCATCTGGTATTCAACCAGTCAAGACAGGCACATGTCACTCCTCCTTTCAGATCACTACATTGGCTTTCTGTAGAAGCATGTATTAAGTTTGACTTCTTAATGCTTGTCTACAGGGTAGTTGATGGGTTAGCACCTACATATACAAAGACACTTATGAGGTCCTAAGCTCTCTTTTGCTCACTCAGGTCTGCTGACGAAAGGCATCTAGTATTGCCACCTCCGTGTGGTATCAAATCTCAATCCAGACTCTTGTGATGTGTTGCTCCTGGCTGGCAGAACAATCTGCCGACCTCTATACGTGTTTGATGTGTTTAAGAAGACTCTTGTTTGGTGCGTTTCTGCCTAAGTGATATTAGCTGTTTGGTTCTTGCAGTAATGGAAGCGTAACAAATTTGTATTTTTGAAGTGAGCTCTTGACTTCTGCAATCAATTCTGTTGAATGTTCCCCTGCTCGGCTGGTTGTTGGTACTGTGGCATTTGTTTATTGTAGAGAACCAACTTAAACATATTTCAAATGCTGTTTAATGCAGAGTCCTGGTATTGATTGCAGCAGTTCTTCAGTATTCAATACAGAATTCTTATGTGTGTTTAGGGGGTTGTTTTTTTTTATTATCTATCTATCTATCTATCTATTACATAGTGCCTATCTATCTATCTATCTATCTATCTATCTATCTATCTATCTATCTATCTATCTATCTATCTATCTATCTATCTATCTATCTATCTATCTATCTATCTATCTATCTATCTATCTATCTATCTATCTATCTATCTATCTATCTATCTATCATATAGTGCCTTTCATATCTATCTATCTATCTATCTATCTATCTATCTATCTATCTATCTATCTATCTATCTATCTATCTATCTATCTATCTATCTATCTATCTATCTATCTATCTGTCTATCTATCTATCTATCTATCTATCTATCTATCTATCTATCTATCTATCTATCTATCTATCTATCTATCTATCATCTATCTATCTATCTATCTATCTGTGCGGATGTTGTATGATCTGCAAAATCAAGAGACAGTTGCAATGTGGTCAGTGAAGGACAGTTGGTTACCAATCATCTCCAAAGGTTGCATACTGACTTGCCAGGTTTTAGCAATAGTGAGTCAAGCTGAACCGAGATGTGGTGTAGAATAGATAGATGAGCTGGGATAACATGGAGGTCCATCTTTACCAGGCTGAGCTAGAGATGGTGTTTCCGTCAGACAGTAAGAGTGAGACATGAAAAGGCTGTAGTTAATACTGTGTGGTCGTTGTGACGGTCTGGGTTGGCTCCATACTCCCTGTTCCCTCCAGGATGCTCTTCAACCCAAAACTGTCGATAGTCATAAATCGAGATGAGCCAGACAAATGAGGACAAGCATAGCAAAGAGTAGGAGCAGTAAAGTTCAGTGATTTTATTAAAGTCCAAACATGGATACCCTACATGAGTTCTGAAGCCAGAGGAGATGTCCTGCTGTCCACAGCCAACCTTTACTCACAGGCTTGGGTCACTGATTTCCCACGGGCTCCCAGCAGGGTGCTGCACCTGAACCTCACTCCTCCAACTCTTGCTGCCACTCCTCAGCCTTACATGACATTAAATATTTGGCTGCTCCAGCTACCACAAAAACGCTCAGGTGAGTGGCCATCTTAAGTTCCTAAGCGTCAGCCCTACACTTCTCTAAGGGGCTCTTCTCCTGGCTTTGTGCATCCTTTCTTCAGCACCCCTATGGCTCCTGATCCTGCCATGTTCGTTTACTCTTCCTGTTTAATCTCCTTTCTTTTCTGTTCTCCTTCTTGCTCTTTTCGTCCATCTCTATCTTGTAACTTTTCTGTCTTGATTTTCTCTCTGCCATGCAGACCTCTCTTAAATTAGCTTAATTTGACACAGAATGTGACCTTCCATCCACTCCAAGGCACGAGCATGGTATCTGACTGATCTGCCTGCATTTGAACGTGAGTCCGCGGCACCATCATGAGCACTATCTATCTATCTATCTATCTATCTATCTATCTATCTATCTATCTATCTATCTATCTATCTATCTATCTATCTATCTATCTATCTATCTATCTATCTATCTATCTATCTATCTATCTATCTATCTATCTACAGCAGGCATGTCAAACTCACTACCATTGGTGGGCCGCTTCGACTGCCATACGTGCGTCAGCGGGCCACACTGTAACAAATACTATTATACTATTATACAAAGTTACTGTAGCTTTCTTTCCAATACTGAAAACTTTAAAAAATGTAACACTTAAAGTTTAAAGAAAGGCAATTTATTTCCATACAATCTCTGTACAACAGCGTACAATTAGAGTCTTTGCCTCTTAGGTAGTTCCTTATATTATTATATTATATTCATTGCTTATATTGGAGTCTTACAGTGTGAGATCTATTTCTTTTGTCCTGACACTTGGCATCTCTTGTTAGTAACCAGTTTGTCAATATCAGGCTTGAAATCTTGTGCAGCTGCAACTTTTATGAGGGATGAATGGTGCTCGACGGTAAGTCTTGAGCGATGTGGGGTTTTGGTAGCTTTCATTAACAAAAACAATTGCTCATAAAGGTAAGTGCTTCCGAACGTAGACAGTACTCTCGATGCCAACTTACGGATCTGTACATACGAGGGTGGCAGGTAAGCATACAAGCCTGGCACACCAACTTTGTTGTATTTTGCCTTCAGAATAGAATCTGACTGCAGTTCAATCAATTCCATTCGGATATTCTCAGCCGCATTCTCAATGTTGTAAGAGTATGGTGACGTAAACAGCGCAAAGTCCTGTTCGTGTGAAGTGAAATTACGAAAACGCTCACTGAATTCATTGCTCAGTAATTCAAGTTGGAAAACAAATCCTCCAAAAATCAAATTTTACTTTACTAAGTTTACTTCAAAGTTTATTTTGTAAAATAAGCCGATATGCAAAAAGCCCCCTGACCTACACTAATTTTACAAACTCAAAATCAAAAAATTTTGTTAATAAACAACTCACCAACTTCTCGCATCCACTTCAGATCTTCAGCTGTAGTCTGCACTAACTGTTTGTTACAATACTAGCACAAAATTACATAAAACTAGAGCAAAAAAACGTGAAAATATGCAAGCTATTACTACCCGTGATGGTCAGTTCTGCCCAGAGGCCAGTCTCAGCAGCACAGCCAGTAGTGTAGCCTTCCAGGGGTGGCTCTAGGCTCATGGCGGCCCTGGGCAGAGAAAGAATCGGTGGCCCCTTCGCCCGCCAATTTCAATATGGTATCTTAATAATGGCTGATGGCCACATCCATTGCGGACACTGCATAGCCGCTTCGTGCTCATGACACGCTTCTATATGCGCGTGTCCGTAACTTGAAAACCAAGTGGCGGCCCATGATATTCTCATTATGGCAGAACGTTATAATACTACATATAGCTTACTGCTCCGACTCGAGTGACATTAGTAAATACAGCTTACTAATTAACAAGAAACACAATGTTTTTCGGCCATATCGTCGCCAGCTGTGTGTCGTTATTTTCTCTTTCTGTTTTATATTCAATATATTTTGGCGTGGTGGCCCTGTGCAGGTGCACAGTTTGCACATGCCTAAGGCCACCCCTGCTGCCAGGCTGCTGCAGCCTAGCACTTCAGTTGCGACGTCGCGGCTCATTAAATTTGGACAAGGCTTGTGGCTGTACTAGCAGATGACGTTTCCGGTACCATAATGCCATGGGAAAACACGCTTTTGTCAGAAGGCAGAAGTAAGAAAAGTCAATAAGTAACGCCGAAGATAGTAATAAAACGATAGTAATCATTTTGTACAAGTTTAGTGCTAACTAGGATCTCTCATGCGGGCCGCACAGATTTCTGTTGCGGGCCACATGCGGCCCGGGGGCTGCGTGTTTGACATGACTGATCTACAGTATCTATCTATCTGAGTAAGGGCAATTCTGAATCATACCGGGATGTGGCGGAGTGCACTGACTCTTTTTCTCCCTTTCCTGCAGACCATTCACGGGAGATTCTACCTGGCCCTCTTGACATCACTTCCGGGTCTGAGCCTATGGAAGAAGACCTTGCCAGCTCCGGCCCCTGTGATGTCACGTCCAGTCTCAAGCCTATGGCTGAAGACCTTTATGAGCCCGACCCCTTTGACCTCACTTGCTGTCTTCCCCTTTAAAAGCCTCCACCTCCACTGATACATGAAACCATTAGACTTGATGATGTGTCCTCTATACCTTTGTATACCTTCTACCACAAAGTTTTCAGGTCGATTCTCGGCACTTTTTCTTAAGATTGTGCATTCATTACTTTATTTACCTGTTTTTGGTTCCACTGAGAAGTATGGCTGTCCCTGTAGAATACTGTAGACTACTCTGGCGCTGTTTCCATAAGTTGGATCATCGGCATCGGTGGCAGTAACCTGAATGACTGAAGTTCCTGTAATTAGAAAGTAGATGCAGAATTTCAAATTAGCAGTTTTAAGCTTTGTCTAACTGTCACATTTTAAAGAAAACTTAAAGCCAAATTGCTTCTTTATGAAACACAGAAAATCAAGTGAAAATAGATTAAGCTACAATAAAACCATAATTTACTTTTTTTCGACTTAGCAGCCTTCATTGCGGCAGGCATTCTACTGTCACAGTGCATTACGTGGCAATTATTTTTTTTTTTTGTATCAAGACTGTAAATTGTGAATAATAAATAAGCTTAGCTTTCATTTCTTTTTCTTTACAAGTTGTTTTTATGGTAAAAAAATGTTTTTAAGTCTCCAAGCTAGGACATTTACTGTTATTTGTGTTTGTCAGTTGTTTCTCATAATTGAAAGATTAAATAGGAAAGGAGGGCATATTTTGGACAAAGGGATACCTGCAGCTTCAGGTTGAAAATGACAACAACATCTTGTTACACCTTTTGATAGATTTACACAATGATGGATTAGTAATATACAGTGGATTCAGAAAGTATTCAGACACCTTCACTTGGTGTACACTTTATCATGTTGTAGATTTCATTTTAAATGGATAAATGTGCCACTATTGCCCATCAATTTACACTCAATAACCAATAATGACAAAGTGATACCATGTTTACAGAAAGGTCTGCAAATCTATTAAAAGTCAAAAACTGGCCTTTCTCATTCACAAAGGTGTTCAGACCCTTTGCTGTGGCACTCCAGGTGCATCCTGCTTCATCTAATGTGTCTACAACTTGACTGGAGGCCACCTGTGGCAAACTGAATTGATTGAACGTCATTTAGAAAGGCACACACCTACCTGTGTATAAAAGGTCTCACAATCCACACAGCATGTCAGGACAAAAACCACACTAAGAAGTCCAAGGAGCTCTCTGAAGACCTCCATGATCAATTTGAGGTGAGGCATAGAACACAGCAAGGGGATACAACCATTTCTAAAACTTGGAGTAATACCAGTGGCCAAAGGTAACAGTGAAATGGAAGAAGTTCTGAAACACCAAGACTCTTCCTAGAGTTGGCCATCTGGGAAAAGTGAGTAACTGAGCAAGAAAGTCCTCTGCTGCAGGAGAAACCTGTCCAAAAGATGACCTTTCCATCAACACTCCACCAATGAAACATGTACAGTTAGTGGCTAAGTCCTGCTTAGGGCTAGTTTATACTTCACGCTCAGAACGTGTACACGCACGCATCATGTCTGCCACGCGTTCCCAGCATTCATTTCACGCGTCCTCTGAGCATATCCTCAGAAATTAACGTGAAGCGTATGCAAGTTGCCGTATCGGCAAAAAAGTCTCTGTTTACTATCAACGTGTGACAGCAGATCCTACAGGATCAATCTTGCATGCTTCGATTTTTGATGAATGGTTGGATGTGGTGAAGCAAATCATCAAATTTAAATGCTGACATACAAATGTATTCATGACGCTTTTCTTCCTTTATTTCTCGCATAGGCCGTATAAGTGTCACATATTCCCCATCGTAATGATGAGATACATTTTAAAGGTCTCACATACCGTCTTATATCCCATCTTTTTTTTTTTTTTTGCACCTTCACAACAGCATTTGAATGTACGGAAGAATATTTGAGCCACAGAGAAAAAAACAATTCGGGACACAGTGACGAAAAAAAAGTCTATTTCATAATTAAAGTGGGAATTTCCACTTTAATCCCGTTGTTTATTTTGTCATTAAAGTAGAACGTTGTAAATGTCATCTGAAAACCGACCCACTTGTTAACCCCTTAACCGCCCTCTGCCGGATATATCCGGCACCGTTGTTTTATTGCTAACGCCATACTGCCGGAATTATCCGGCACATTTGCCTGTGGTTATATGAATGCCTGGCAAGTAGTATAACTGACGGTTTGGCGTGGGTATTATTACTACGTTGTATTTCGACAAGTCTGTGGTTGTTTTGGCCGGTCATGTGACATGATTCGCATGTAACAGCTGTGAATATGGCGAAACGTAAACTGACTTCAAGTGAGGCTTTGCAGGCGATTTTGGACAGTTCTGATCATGATTGTAGCAGTTCTGAAGAAGATTTTAGCGACAGTGATGAGCAGCAACGTGCGCTGCATGATACTGTGAATGAAGACGCATCGGATGACGGCGCTGAGTGGGTGTATCCCCAGCATCTCAGCTGGGCTGCTGCCCGTGGTGAACTACCTTTTCTGCATCCATTTGAGGGAACGTGTGGCTTTATTGTTGATGTAAACAATTACACTGCTGAGCAGTTTTATGAGCTGTTTGTGTCACCTGATTTGATTAGACATTTTGTTCATCAGACAAATCTGTATGCAGCACAGTTTATTGAGAAAAATCCCAATTTACCTCCACATTCCCGTGTTCGTGCTTGGTTTGACACTGATGAAAACGAAATGAAAAAATTCATTGGGATTTTGATGTTGATGGGAATAATCAGAAAACCAGATATTGAGATGTACTGGTCTACAGATCCTATGTATGCAACACCTATTTTTGCAGCTGTCATGACACGTAACCGATTCTCTTTGCTGCTGAAATTCTTTCATTTGAATGACAACAGAAACGAGCCAGATAAGAAAGATCCAAACCGCGACCACTTGTTCAAGCTACGTCCTTTGATTGATCATTTATTTGAAGCATTTCAGTTGCCCTACATGCCAGGACCGTCAGTTGCAGTTGATGAAAGTTTATTGTCGTGGAAGGGCCGCTTACAGTTTCGACAGTATCTACCATTGAAAAGGGCACGGTTTGGTATCAAGATGTTTTGCTTAGCTGAGAATTCAGGTTACATTTATAGATTTCGTGTATACACTGACAACTTGCACAACATTTAGTGGTCAATACTGCTTGAATAAATGTAATAAATGTA
The DNA here is from genome assembly GCF_900747795.2 of Erpetoichthys calabaricus. Taxonomy (NCBI): domain Eukaryota; kingdom Metazoa; phylum Chordata; class Cladistia; order Polypteriformes; family Polypteridae; genus Erpetoichthys; species Erpetoichthys calabaricus. The sequence continues at coordinate 13,209,801 of NC_041399.2, read as the reverse complement.
AAAAAAATGTAAAAAAGTAAAAAAACGAAAATTGTTCAGATTTCGCCTGGCGTGGGGAATATTTAGGGAGTTGGCGGTTAAAGGGTTAATCGCTACGTGTTTCTGAGGTTTCCTCCTGCATTGACAGCAGTGGCAGGCAGTGATTGCCACACAGAACACATTAAATGTATTATATTCCAGCTCTCTGCACTTTTAGAATCTTGATTTATACTTGATATCACTTTCATGATGAAATCTGTTACAGCATGTACATTACATTTTATAATAAATCGTTAACTTCATTTAAATATTTAATACCATTAATAATTACACATAAGGTGGTGGCACAGTGGCAGAGAGGTAGTGCAGCTGCCTCGCAGTAGGGAGTCACGTTCCTGGTGTTCCCCGCCTGAAGTTTGCATGTTTTCCCAGTGGGTTTCCACAGTGTGCTCTGGTTTCCTTCCGAAGATGGAGATTTGGTGATGCTAAAATGACGCTAGTGTCTCTGTGTGTGCTTGTATGCACCTTGTGATGACCTGATGCCCCATCCAAGGATCGCTTCTGCCTCATGCCCGATAAATGCTGGAATGGGCACATCCCTAGATTGCTGGATGTAATCATTAAACGTCCATCCTTTTTAGAGATATTGTGTCAAGGTGTTCTGGGAATTTAATGGATGTTTCCAGCAATTCACATCACAGTGAATCCGAACGTTGTTTTCTCAATATCTCTCACTGCCACCCAGTGGAATCCTCCAGATTTACGAAAAGTATGTGCGCAAGTATAAACACTACACCACTTGCGTATCAGTAGTGTCTGCAGGCGCACACATCACGTCGCGTGAAGAATAAACCCGGCCATAGAATTTGCCATATGGCATTTAAGGACTCTGAGAGCATCAGAAAACAGACCTGCCTAATACCATCTCTATGGTAAAATATGGTAGTGGCAGCATCATGTTTTAGGGGCACTTGACAGAGAGACTGGTCAATATTGAAGGAAGGATGAATGCAGCCAAATGCAGAGAGAGGTTCTTAAAGAAAACCTGCCCCAGAGCGCATAGGACCTCAGAATGGGGTGATGGTTCATCTGTCAGCACAACAATGACCCAGACCATTCAGCAAAGACAACGCTGGAGTGGCTTTGGGACAAGTCTCTGAGTGTCTTCAAGTGACCCACCTAGAGCCCGAGCTTAAACCCCAGAGAACCTCAGTGGAGAGACCTGAAGACAGCAGTTTACAGACTCATCCAATATAATGGAGCTTGAGAGGATCTGCCAGGAAGAATGGGATAAACTGCCCAAATCCAGGTGTGTAAAACAGAAATGTACCCCAAGAAGATTCAAAGCTGTAATTTATGCCAAAGGGGCTTCATTAAGGGTGCTTTTTGATTTTTAAAATATTTGCAAGCCTTTCTAAAAACATGTTTTCAGTTTGTCATTATGGGTTATTGAGTGCAGATTGATGGGCAAAGAAATCAGTCATCATCACAGAAAGTGAAAGTGAAAAGCAAAAGAAAATAAAGAAAGTGAAAGTCCAGAAAGTAAAGGGGGCCTGAATACTTTCTGAATTCACTGTACAAGCTTAGTACTTGTCTTCCATCCATCCATCCATTTTCCAACCCACTGAATCCGAACACAGGGTCACGGGGGTCTGCTGGAGCCAATCCCAGCCAACACAGGGCACAAGGCAGGGAACCAATCCTGGGCAGGGTGCCAACCCACCGCAGGACACACACAAACACACCCACACACCCAGCACACACTAGGGCCAATTTAGAATTGCCAATCCACCTAACCTGCATGTCTTTGGACTGTGGGAGGAAACCGGAGCGCCTGGAGAAAACCCACGAAGGCACGGGGAGAACATGCAAACTCCACGCAGGGAGGACCTGGGAAGCGAACCCAGGTCCCCAGATCTCCCAACTGCGAGGCAGCAGCGCTACCCACTGCGCCACCGTGCCGCCCCTAGTACTTGTCTTAATATGAAGAATCACAAAACAATTTAAAACAATGTGACATATTAATAATTAAAGACTTTTTCTGTACACTTCACATTGTGACGGATTCCTTCTGTCCATGAAAGCTGGTGATTAGTTTTTGAGCATGAAGCTGGCAATTTTTGAATAGAGGAAACACACTCATGATTTAGGATAACTATAAGCAGTGTTTCAGAAGTGGTCCACTCCTGCAAGTATTTGGGGGGGTCCACATCAATGACAGGTTGAACTGAATTTATATCACAGACTGCGTTCCTTTAATGTGGAAAGTGACATTCGTCACATCTTCTGCAACTGTGATGGACAGTGTGATTTTATCTGCTTTGGTGTGCTGGGCTGGTGACATCACTTCTAGAGTGGTCCACCGAATCAACAAGCTAATTGAAAGGGTTGGCTCAGTTATGAAGCACACACTGGACCCCCTGGAGGTCGCAGAGGAGGAGAGAATTAAAACAGAACTGAGTGTGTTACGAACAACGCTGCACATCCTCTCTCTGACACACCAACACTGAGGATTTTCACCCAATGCAGAAGTGCGTTAAGAAACGCTTCTGAGACTCCTTCACACTACTAGCAATATCACTGGGACTGCAACTGCAAAAACTACAGGCCTGTCTCTCTCCTGTCCTTTCTTTCCAAAACACTTGAATGTGCTGTTTCTCACTAGATCTCTCCCTTCCTTGTACAGAATGAGTTGCTCGATACAAACCAATCCGGCTTCAAGTGGAACCATTTGACTAAGATGGCTCTATTGACTATGTTTGAACAGCTACTCTGTGCTAGAGCTACCAACATGTTCTCAGTCCTTATTCTGCTAGATCTCCCTTCTGCCTTTGACACAGTCAACCACAACCTTCTTCTTGCCATCATCTCTGACCTTGGCTTCACTGGGACTGATTTGGCTTGAGTCCTACATCTCGGGCAGATCCTACAGTGTGTCCTGGTGAGGAGAGTTGTCAAAGGCACATCAGTCATGCACTGGTGTAACCCAAAGATTGGTGCTGGGTCCTCTGCTATTTGTACACCACCTCGCTGGGCTCCAACATCCTATTTGATGGGTTCTCTTATCAGTGCTATGCTGATGATACATAGCTATACCTATCAGCTAGAGTCTTAATGATACCACAGCCTGGATGAAGGAGAACCATCTACAGCTCACCTTGGCAAAAACCGAGCTTCTTGTGATCCCCACCAGCCAGTATGCTCATCCCACCATCTCTGTACAGCTTGGCTCACTGTTGCAATCATCTGCCCAGTCAGGATGTGGTAATTGATGAGCAACTATCTTTTCCTGACCTTATTTCTACTGTTTCTCAATCAAGCAGGTTCATGATGTACAACATCCACAAGATCAGTCCTTATCTGATGGAAAAGGAAGCACAACTTCTGGTTGAGGCTCTGGTCTTGTTACGTCTGGACTACTGCAGCGCACTTCTGGCAGAAGAGATGAAGCCACTGCAGATGATCCAGAATGCAACTGCTCATCTTATATTTAACCACATGTCACTCCTCTCTGCAGGTCGCTACATCGGCTCCCTGTAGCAGCACACATCAAGTTCAAATCCCTGATGCTTGCCTACAGAGTAGTCAGTGGGTCATCACCTGCATATATGGAGACACCGGTGAAGTGTTATGCTCCTTCTCGCCCACCCAGGCATGCCAGGGAACAGCGTCAGGTGATGCCACCTGTACATGGCATCAAGTCTCAATCCAGACTCTTTTCCTGTGTAGTTCCTAGTTGGTGGAATGGGCTGCCCACCTCCATCTGAACTGCTGACTCCCTCAATGTATTTAAGAAGCAATTGAAGACCCTTCTGTTCTGTGAATTTCTGTCGAACAGATGAAAAAAATAAATAAAATAAAATAAAACTGCAATATTTTATGCTCTTGGTTAATTTGTTTAAGTTTAAATGGTTTAGTGATTGTAATCTATGATTGTAAATGTATGAGTTATTACATCTTTCCACTTGTGGCAATGAACTTTTGTGACCCGTTCTATTACACTTGCTGAACAAACAGGCCCAGGCCTAATGTTACTCGACTGTTTACCTCTTTTGCAAGTTGCTTTGGATAAAACTGTCTGCCTTTATAGTCATTATGGTGTGTGCTCAGACCACCCGCTGCACTTGGCTCCCAAACCAGGTGGTTGATCATGTGGTGGGTGTGAGAAGGCCCTATTAGCATATGCTCGCTCTCAGACCACAGTGTGTGTGCGTATACATATATTTGTAATTCTAAAAGGTGAAGTGTTGCCTCACTCTAAGGTTTTGTGCACTCTGCAAAAGTTTTCTTCAAAGATGTCTCTGAATTTGGCTGCATTCATCCTTCCCTCAGTTCTCAGCAGTCTCCCTGTCCCTGCCGCTGACATACTTAGAAGTAGACAAAACGACACACCGGAATGTGTGGGTGTTGTCAGAGCGAGAGGGTTCGATACCATACCATCAAAGCCGTTTGGTCCGTCCCCTCAGAGATATTTCAGAGTGATAGAATGGGTATATACCATCAACAGCCGCAACTTTTATTTCTATAGCACGATTTCATACAAATGGTGTAGCTCAAAGTGCTTTACAGGATAAAGAAAGAAAAAAAATATAAAAATAAAATTAGGCAATACAGAGAACACAAAACAGAGGGGAGAGATTTTACAACAGTAAAGAATATATACAAGTTCAAGTGCAAGTAGATTGCACTTCTATAGGTTGAAAAATGGCCAAAATACTGTGTCATTTTTATAAGTAGTAGCCCCAAAAAATCACAACCCGTGAAGGGCCATTTTTCATGTTGACGGCAATCAAAAATAGTCCAACTGGGCGAGAAAGACGCAGACTTGGCAACACTGGAAAGAGGTTTGTGGTGCCCAACGCCCGCTGACGCACTCTTGTTCCTCCTATCGGAGACCACGTAGAGACGCTGCACGCGTTATACTTCTTCTTCCTCCTGGAACTCTCCCATTGACTGTGGCATCAGCCGGCACACAGTCCCTAGGGCAACTGAACTGTCAATTTCTCTCTCTTTCTCTCTCACACAGATAGTTGTATTCTCTCCGGTAAGTATTTTGGTACACTGTATTAATCCTCAAGTGGAAAATGGCTTTTAGCATAACCTATGGAGGTCAGAGTGCAGGATCGGCCATTATATAGCACCCCTGGAGCAATTTTCAGATTAAGTTCCTTGTTCAATGTCTCCTCATTTTTTTAAACGTTTTGCCCAGGACATTTCTAAACTCGTACAGCTTATTTTTAAATCGCCATCTTCTCCCTTTTCTCCAAAATGGCTGGGGCACAACCGGCAGCCTACTTCACTTGTCCAATTCACAATGTAGCGTGAAGCAGGAATGCATGCTGCGGACAAGCAAAACCCGAACTGCTGTGTCCACCTCTTCCTCTTCCTCCTCACTCAGGGTAAGTGTGTCTATTTTCTTGAAAGCTATTTACAAACAAAAGTAAAGCTATAAAGAGCTTTACTGTGACAAGCGACTCTAGAGTTTTCCGTGGAGCTCTAGAGTGAGTTCCTTAAACATCATGGCTTGGCTTTTGGTCTGACATGCAGTGGGATTGTGGACCTTCTCTACACAGGTACACATGTGCCTTCTTAAACGATGTCCAATCAGTTTCATTTGCCACGGATGGGACTCCAATCAAGTTCTCCACACATCTCAAGAAGAATGAAAGCAAACAGGATGCACCTGACCGCAATTTGGAGTGACACAGCAAAGGGTCTGAACGCTTGCATGAATGAGAGATTTCAGGTTTTGATTTTTGAATAAGTTTTCACATTTGTGATTTGTCATTATGGGTTAATGAGTGTAGACTGAGGAGTAAACTCGGGACATTTATCCATTGTCACACATGCGCGATTGGGAGGCAGCTAAAGGGCCTGAATATTAGTAGATTCCTGTCAGACCAGGGGGTGGCAAGCTGCACTGACTTTCTCTCTCAATCCTCTGCCAACCATCCATGGGAAATCCCGCACGGTTCTAGCCTCATAGATGACATCACTTCCATATGGATGATGTCACTTCCAGTCCAATTAGATGATGCCGAAATGGATGATGCCACTTCAGGATCCGCCCCAATGGATGACATCACTTCCTGTCACGGCCTTTAAAGCCGCCATATTTACAGCCTTTAAGTCAGTTCTGTTTTGGACTCAGACCTGTAAACATCTCAATACAGATGACCCTTTTGTAGCCAGGGCACAATATACGGGTGGCTGCCCAAAACCTTTTTTTTTAATGTGTTTGGACTATTATTGTGACACCATTTAAAGCTAAAAAAAACAACAACCCAATAAAGTGTGTAGAATGGAAAAGGGCCTGAATTTATTTCTCAATTCATTGTTTATCAGTCAGCTCCAATATGGTGATGCTTGATGATCTTACTAATTTAAGACTACAAAATAAGCAACATATAAAACATCAACAGAAAAGGTGCATATTATTAAAATGAACAGCGCAATCAGGACACACACATGACATCGAGAGAACACAGACAGTGTCACCCCTGCTGCTATGAAGTCTGACTGTAAAACACAAGGATTCCTCCCTCTTTAAATCCTAAAATCCACTTCTCTGGTAACCTTGAGCTAACCTGTCACCCTAATTATCTTCCAAATAGAGAAATATTACAATTATGCTATAAAGAACCACGGGATGATGTTTACTGTAGAAATGTGCAATATAAAAAAAAGAAAAATTCTTATTATATTGGCCATTTTAATTCTGTAATCAAGACTATAATGTGGCAGGATGGTGTTTTTTTTTTCACTTTTATCTTTTTTCTCCATTATAATTTTTTTTTTAGTAGCTTTCTGCACAACAATATAAAGATAGCAGTGTATATCATTTGCAATTTTCCTGTCATAGCAGTCTCTGATTGTCCTATTGTCTGAAGTTTTGCAATGGTGTCACCTTCAAAGGCAATGCTGAACTCCATAAAGGCAGGCATGTTCAAACCTGCTTATTTCTATTCAAAGTCTTAAAGTTGGAGAAGTTATTATATATGAAATACAAATGTATAATTTATCTATGTATTGTTAGGACTTTACCAGTATATAACGTATTTAAATAGTTACATGTAAAATGGAGAAACAGCAAGAATTCGTTTTTTTTTAGAGCATAAAAAAACACACTCGCTATTAAATGTACTGATGCAATTAGTTTCTATTTTTGACAATGTGCTTTAAACTATATTTTATGGTTCACAACATCCTGGAATGAACCAATTATTGGATAAATATACACTTTTAATTTATTTCTATTGACTTAAAACCATGTCCTTGAACGCATTAATGATGTTAGGAAATTAAATAGATAAAAGATCTCCTATTCTCCACTTGGTTTGATGTTCCTGATAATTATTCTGCCAGAAAGGGTCAATTAATGGAGCAATATACCTTTTTGAAACAGAAGAATAATGCATTAATGAGATGAGTGCTCATCATGTTAGCATAAAGACATTATGAGTAGTGTTTTATGGTAGTAAATGACTTATGAGTAACTCGGGGAAATTCTGTCACATTAAATATGGTTTTCACTGTTATAAAAAATGTGTTAACACAAGCTATTACATGAATGTTTTTTTGCTTGAATTCTAAACTTGGAATAAGCTGTTAGTGTCGGAACACCAATGTTCTTCTGTGCCTTCCTAAAGGAATACCAGGAAAAGCCAGAGCTAACCATAAGTGGATTTGCAATTTAGGCTGTAGAATTGACACCATGAAAAATGAGCATTGAAAAAATTATCAATTCGGTATTTAGTGATATTTTGATATTTTTGACAACCATAGCTATAGTCTACAGAAGTTCTCACATTACCTTCTCTTGACTGCCAAGCAGAGGGTACAGAGGGTACAGACCTATAAATACCTGGGAGTGCAGCTGGATGTTAAACTGGACTGGACTGCCAATACTGATGCTCTGTGTAAGAAAGGACAGAGACGGTTATACTTCCTTAGAAGGCTGGCGTCCTTCAACATCTGCAATAAGATGCTGCAGATGTTCTGTCAGACGGTTGTGACGAGCTCCCTCTTCTATGCGGTGGTGTGCTGGGGAGGCAGCATAAAGAAGAGGGACTCCTCACGCCTGGACAAACTGGTGAGGAAGGCAGGCTCTATTGTAGGCATGGAGCTGGACAGTTTGACATCTGTGGCAAAGCGACGGGCGCTGAGCAGACTCCTGTCAATCATGGAGAATCCACTGCATCCACTAAACAGGATCATCTCCAGACAGAGGAGCAGCTTCAGCGACATACTGCTGTCACCATCCTGCTCCACTGACAGACTGAGGAGATCGTTCCTCCCTCACACTATGCGACTCTTCAATTCCCCCCAGGTTGGGGGTAAACGTTAACATTATTCAAACTTATTGTCTGTTATACCTGCATTTTTCTCACTCTTTTGTAGCAGTACTACAGTCAGTAAGAACTGCATCTCCCAACAGCCCCTGCATGGACTGTCAGGGTCAAAGGTTGTCAAATGAGGTTAAAAGGAGGACAGGTGACCAAAAAGAAAAAAAGGTTGTTTTGTTGTTGTATGTGGTGTGTTGCATTTATCTGTCGGACTGCCTGTTGTTAATTCAGCCATATTTAATCATTGTGTCCTGGAGTGTATTCGTTTGTTGGGGTCTGGATTGTCTGTCTACCTGTGTACTGAGGACTGTGTATGGATTTATTGCCTTTCGCTCTAGGAAAGGAGCGCTCCTGGAACCATTCATCCGCATTCATCCTTTCAGCAACTACCGGTAGGACTGTGTTTTCCCTTCCCTTTCAACGTACAGATCACTGCACTTAATCTTGTCATCTTTCATTTCATTCGGTTTGGTTTTTCTATGGACTTTGCTGTGTAGTGTTTGTGTTTATATGTTAAATGTAATATCGCCAAAGGGGTCAGGGGTGGTATTATTGTTTTCATTTAGTTGATTTAATTTCATTATATTCTTAATTCTTTAATGTTCCCAGTGTGCTTTATTTGGTCTCTGTTTTGAGTGTGTGTGGGTCGATCCAAGGCTGGGGGCATCCCTGGGATCTCCTCCACTAAAATAAATAAATCATCGTCACATTGACAGTGTGAATCTTAGCAGCACCTGACCGCTACACTTTAATTTAATATTGTTTTTTTATCAGTATGTTGCTGCTGGAGTATATTAATCCCAAGGGGAAATTCACAAAGTATCTATCTATCTATCTATCTATCTATCTATCTATCTATCTATCTATCTATCTATCTATCTATCTATCTATCTATCTATCTATCTATCTATCTATCTATCTATCTATCTATCTATCTATTACCGCTGTCATTAAATAGGAATCAAGAGGTGTTACAATGGGTACTGTAAATAAAAGGCAGGATATGTAGTCAAGGGTGGGGTCGGAGGCAAGGACTAACAATACGTTGTCACACACGTGCGCATGGAGGACGGTTTACAGGCTCAAATAGTGCTATTCATCAGCCAGACCAGGGGTAGGTGCTCTCACCTGATCCTGTCTTCTCTCATTCCTCTGCAGCCCAGCCGAAGACCCTGCATCTTAATGACATCACCATCGGCCCACCCACTGTTGACATCACTTCCGGCCAACCCTGATGACATCATTTCCGGTACCCAGAATTCCCCTTCCGGCCTCATTAGTTCCTGTTCTGGCTGCCCTGACTCCACCTCTTCTTCCTACCCACAATACAGAGTAGTCTCAACTTGTTAGTCGGTTCAGTTTTGATCTCCGCATCTGTAAAGAAATGTTTCTTTTCTTTGCTGATTTTCAGTATGTGGGGTGGCCATCCCCAAACCATTTCTTCTCTGCTGCCTAACTTTGTTATCACAATGTCTAAGAAGAATGTAAAATGACATGTTCTGAAAGCCTTGGTGGCTCTGTGGCTATGGATCTGCACTGGTATATAGGAAGTTTCCAGTACTGCCAAGTAGGGATCCTACTCCGTTGGGCCCTTGAGCAAGGATCTTAACCTGAAAATTGCTCCAAGGATCCTATGTAGTGGCTGACCCTGTGCACTGATCTTCTAAGGTCTTTCTGAAAGACAATTTCCTCTTGGGAAATTAACAAAGTATATCAAAATTAAAAAGAATGTCATCATTAACTCTTTGAGGGCTGAATATTTTTTTTCCAAAAAACAGTTTCTGAAAAGCAATGGTTTCACACAGAAATTAACATAAAACGTCTGTTTCTGCATGCTGTGGCTGCCAGTTTGTGAAGAATGTGCAGCAGGTTTGCTGCCAGGCTGTCTTCACGTGGCTGGGGCAGCAGCAGCAGTGATCACGGTGGTTTCTACCTCTTATCATTGTTTTCAATGCAGATCCTGTGGAGAGAGTTTCCAACTTTAAGTTTCTAGGAGTCACCATCTCAGAGGACCTGTCCTGGGCTGACAACAACTTGGCTATAATAGGCAAAGCACAACAACGCCTCTATTTACTCAGGAAGCTAAGGAGAGCTGACCTCCCCCAGAAACTGCTGGTTAATTTCTATAGATGCACTATAGAGAGCATTTTAACTAACTGCATGATGGTCTGGTACAACAGCTGCACCAAGGCTGCTAAAGAAGCCCTGCAGCGGGTCGTAAAAACAGCAGAGGCCATTATAGGGACTGAACTGCCATCACTCGAACTCTTGTATAAGACTCGCTGTGTGAGAAGGGCCAAAAACATTCTCAAGGACAAAACTCACCCTGGAAATTCTTTGTTTGAGCTCCTCCCGTCAGGCAAATGCTTTAGGGTCAATCTGTGTACGCACAAACAGACTAAAATATAGCTTTTTCCCATCTGCTATAAACTTTCTCAACTCTGAATCTCCTCAGTCGAAGAACCATTTTTATATTGAACATGTGCAATAAGCTATAATGGTAATGTGCAATATACTAATGTATTACAATATACTGTAGAATATGTAATGTACTATTCATTAACAGGTGCAATAACAATTTATGCTGCTGTACTTTGAGCAATATGACATATTTGGAATTATTTGACTTTTCTTTAAATGCACCTCGGGGCTGTCAAAAAAAGTAATTTCGTTGTGTAACACAATGACAATAAAGTGCTTGAACTTGAACTTGAACTTAAGTGGCAGTTCTGCCTGGTGAATATCGTCAGTACCACGATTAGCTGGGGACCAATCAGTTGAAGCTGGAGCCTCACATTCGTTTTAGATTACTTGTATCAAAATCAGAGTCCGACAAGTCATAGTCCAGTTCAGAGATAATATGTCGTCTGCAGAGCATTTTGCTTTACGCATTCGCTTTGATTTCTCGCCAGATCTCAGTCCCATTTTTGCCGTTGTTTGCACCTCGCGAGCGCAGGAAATCTCGGTCAAACCAATGAATCTAACGTTCCTTCAGACAACGAGAGTCCAACTAAAACATAACAGTTGGTTTTGTCACAGTTTACAGTTGATTACCATCATCAACTCCTCCTTTTGACAAAAGTCGACATCAGCCCTGAAAGAGTTAAAGAAATGATGGTAAAAAGTGTGATTTAAATACATTTCATTCTTTGTTTTTTGTTTTCATTTTACTCATTTATATTTCCACTACTATATTCACTCTTTCAATTCACAATTTATATTTCAAAACATCTCTTAAGTTCTTTTAATATTTTCAACCTAGCGACACCAGCTGTGGCAATCAGTGCCAGTGAGTAGCATCAAGTACACCATTACCAGATGATGATTGTTCTACTTCTTTACACAGAAGGGAAATCAAAAATATAGTACAGTGAATTATTATAATGTGATTTTCAAAATCCAAGCCAACAACAATTGATGAGAGAAGATTGTAAACACAAATAGAGATAAACATGTGTGCATTTGAAACTGCAAAAACAGGAACAAAACGTCCAACAAAGAAATGATGGGGCACTGGCCAGGGCGCTCCTTTTAATAACTAAAAAGTACCATTATGCAAACAGGTGCTCAATGGCACACACAGCAGAAACTATGGAGTTTTTAGTTAATATATAATCTTTTACAATTCATTACAAATATATACTTAACTGAAGCTGTAACAATGAATTATTAAAACATAAGGAAAACGACTGAAGGAAACAAAAGGGACAACTAAACGTGGCTTTAAGCTGTAGCCCATGAGACCAGCAGTTTGATTTTTTAAGGTTAGAATGAGGCAAATGAGTAACAAACACCCCTCTTGAAAATGAGGATAAACAAATGGGAAAGCCCAAAGACCCCTCCTGTGAAGTGGGGCTATGATCAATAGTGTAATCCTCAAATCAACCCTATTAGCATCATTCAGGTGAATGGCAGAGTCGAAAGGAGTCTGAAAATATGATGATTGGATGAAATAATAACGCCTTTCCAGGTGGGATAAATAAACTGTACGAACGAGTGGCTGCAGCAATCAAAAGGGGTTTATTGCTCTTCTCTTTTAACTGAACATTCAAAAGAACAGTAAAGAAAAACAACAACTGCTGAATATTCCTTGATTGTTTCGGCCATGGGAGATGCTTTCACTTTACGCTTTTAGTCTTTCTGGGGTGTACTCCTCCTCCAGCCTCCTGTTTCAAAGGCACGACAATCTACTGGAACTTCACATGTCACAGCTGCTCAATTCCACACCGCAGACTAAATAAAAAGACATCCGATGAAACCACTTGCATAAACCACTGAGCTTGTGGCCGGTCTCCATTTTTGCCATCCCAAACTTCCAATTTTAATTCCTGCCCCCAGCATTCTCGGTGCTGCTATAATTGAGAGTGGCAGATGGGGCTCCTCCGTACCCGCCCCAGTCTGTGGCACTCTAAACACCCCCATTTTCTTTGGCTTTTGGGACACCTTTCTTCGTGGTGATTTGCCAAATCTTCACACTATTATAGTTTGGCCTATTTGAACAAATAACTCATTTTTCATTTTATACTGCACACATTTCTGCTTTCTTTGCTGCATTAGTGAAATTGTATTCATTTTCAAACCACGCAAACAGCACAAATAATTTACCAAATTGCTATTTCATATCCAACATCCAAGAAAAATTTTTAATGTCATGTTTTCATGGAGAACAGAGATCGCTTTTCTGACATAATGGGGATATATGGAAACTAACACAGGACAACAGCAAACAATATCAAAAAGTCCATGAAATAAACTCACAATCCTCGTGTTATAAATTCATGATACTCCGGGGCTCATTCTAGATACAATAACCACAAGGCAGCAACACTCTCTATTAATACTCCAGACGATCAAAAGCCATACTCTGCAACACATCCCATTGCATCCTACTGTCCGAAACAAAGGCCACATCTCAACGACACCTTGAGACTCCTCCTTTCCTTAAATGCTACTGTGTTCAAGCACAGCTTGTTTTCTAGGCGTCACTAGTTCCAGTTGGTTAAACCCTTTGTTGTGAATCTCTAGACTTCATCCTCCCAAGTTTTTAAATTTTGTCCTAGTGTTTAAACTTTGATTTTTGCCAGCCCATCTGACACGTTTTATAAAATTCAAAAGTGGCACGTTGGTGAATAAAATCTAAATCCTGTTAGTCAGCCAGTAGTGCTGATTGGCGAAATTCCCCAAAGCATTTTTTGTAACTGGTTTGTCATGTTCACTGGCGACCTTGTTCGATGAATATTTCCCTGAAAATTTGCTTTATGGATAGCTTAGAAATACTTTGTTCCCAGCGCCCCATGATACTTTGTGAGGCCTGTTTGACATCACAGAGTTGTAGGTGTCATATTTGGTGGGAATGTCTCTCCTCGATCTGTGCTACCTGCCCGATTTGTGCTATGGATGCATACTATATATATATATATACCTGCTCCACTGACAGACTGAGAAGATCATTCCTCCCCCAAACTATGCGACTCTTCAATTCCACCAGAGGGGGTAAACGTTGAACATTATTCAAGTTATTGTCTGTTTTTTTTTATCTGCATTTTTTATTACTCTTTAATTTAATATTTTTGCTGCTGGAATATGTGAATTTCCCCCTGGGATTAATAAAGTATCTATCTATCTATCTATCTATCTATCTATCTATCTATCTATCTATCTATCTATCTATCTATCTATCTATCTATCTATCTATCTATCTATCTATCTATCTATCTATCTATCTATCTATCTATCTATCTATCTATCTATCTATCTATAAGGGGATTCCACCTCGTACTACCTGATCTGCTTTACGCACTGTCACACACGAGCGCATGGGGAGCAGCTTAAGGACCCGACACGCAGCGCGACAAACCGTGCCAGGGGACAAAGGCGGGGTACTAACCTTTTTCTCTCTCTTCCCATAGAAAAGATGAAGCGCCACCGTCATAATTCCTCCCGGACAAACGGGTTCCCTTCTCTCCTACTGGTCTTCCACTGATGACATCCACTACCCATTCACCACCACGCCTTCCAAGCATTCCACATTCTTAATTTCCGGTCTGCCTCTTTATAATGTCCATCCACCCATCCTTTTACGTCTGATCTTTTCGTTGGAAAAATTTTGACCTTGCTTTTGTTTACAATATACGGGGCTAAAACCCCAAACCTTTATGCCTTGTCTTTTGTATTATTACAGCGCATACAAATAATTCACACCATATACATGCCCACTGGGGTCTGAATGATCCTTTGGCCTTGGAACCCCTGCACATTTTGTTTTTTCTCCAGCCTAATTGGAATTTTTTTTTTCTGTCCTTCCTGTCATGTGACCTTACCTTTATCTTTTGTTTTTTATTTTTGAATATTATTGCCTAATCTTTATTGTTTTTTTCAAGTACAGTAACTTTCTCTTTGATTTCTTGTAAAGCACTTTGAGCTACATTGTTTGAATGAAAATGTGCTATAGAAACAAATGCCGTTGTTGCCTGTGTCATGTGAATATCTGATTGGTATTCCAGCTGGAAAAACAAAAAAACACACAGTCACAATCTTTTAAATGCTGTTTAGAGAACTCCAAGCACAATAAATGCTTAATTGATGAAGTTCTACTGAGTTGATCTTCCCTTTGAAGGACTTGACTCTTCCCGTGTCAGATTTTCCTTCAGCATCTGTGACAGAATATTGATCTCCCTCTAGAAATCCCTGATGCATTCGATTTCAATTTACAGTAAAAGGTGATGTGCTTACTTGCAAAAAGATGGACGACATCATCTAGATATGTTTTGATTTAGAGCTACCGTCTAAATCAAAATGCTGGACGGTTCCATTTAAACAGCAAGAAAAAAAATGTTTACTTCCAAGTGTTTAAGAAATAAATGCCTGGCCTTTAGGAAAAGCAACCGCAGGATTAGAATGGCCTGATGTCAAGCAGCTCAAATCTGTCAAGCGCACAGAAATGGTAGCCTAGAAAAACAACTTCAGTGACCAACTAGTTGAAAACTGCAATGTTGTTCCCATGAGGCTTTTTTCAAAACATCATATGCATTAAAATGATCAGCTGTGAGCATGGAAAAGGCGCTATATAAATAAAATATATTATTAGCCAAAGAAATATACAGGTAAAACAATTAGAAAATGTATGCATGGCATAACATTCAGGTATGTTTGAAGACTGTGCTGGTATTGTAGCCATCAGTGGACTGAGATCAGTAGGTCGATTCTAGAACCTTCTCAATCCATTTCATGGTTGCTGTCTCCGTGGGATTGGGCAAAAGGCTGAAAACAGGACTGGACAGGACCCTCACGAAGACCTCTACCCACTCACACCCGCCATATTCATACACATAGCCAAAAAAAAAACTTTTATTTTTAATTCCTTATTGAACTTGTCTGGCCATTGCGATTTTCATGAAATGGGACTTGCAAGGCTATTCAGTTATGACAAATGCTAGGGTGTAACAGAAGTAAAAGGCAAACTTTATTAGAGCAGTGGACCATAATGGTTGTCGGGTGAATGTGGCACCCCGATGGTATATTAAAGGGTGACCATCTTTTCAAAGTTCCAAACTTGGGCATTCGAGTAACGTTTATGCCAACACACAAAACCTCATTTGTTTCAATGCCTGCTTTATCTCATCATCATCATCATCAGAGAGGGATCAGACCACAGGGAAAAAAAAAAACAAAACACATATGGTTCCACACTTAGTGCTTGAAGTAGAAACAAATAAACGGTGAGTGATTCTTGGTCCTTCTTGAGATTTAACACAAGTTCCTAATCAATCGGGGTTCTCCCTTGGAGTTCCATGTGTGCTGTTGTAAATGTATTGTGACAACGTTGGCCAAAATGAAAAACTTTATTAGATGGGTATCCTGTAACATTTTGATATGTTTCAGTTATTTATCGGGACTGTCCATGTCACTGGTTGTGATGGTGCAGGCTTCCTCCATGGTCCTGACTATCTCTCAGTCCCATCCTTTCTCTTAATCTCCGACTCCTTCTCTCTCCTTCTGATTATCTGTTTTCTTCCCCTTTCTGTCCCATGCCAGCTTCTCTTATACTCTGCTGCCTAATTATGTACAGGTGCAATGAGCTGCGCCCTCCATGGCACCATTGAGGTGCCTGACTGATCTGTTCACCTCCACATGTGTATATGGTGTGGCCAGCCAGCTCCTTAATGAACCCAACTGGATCCTGCACTTTTGCGGGGCATATTTATTTATTTAAAATTGGCTCAATGCCACAGAGCACTTATCACCACGGGATGTCTGGTCACTGTAGTAAATTATATAAATTGTTATCATATACAGAAAATGGAGGTGTGAGGTTGGTTTAGTGTAAAGTCAATACTGAGTACATGTTTACACGTGGCTTATGTGCTATAGGGTCCATTATTGATATATGTAGATCACATTTTGTTTACCTTGTTTGCATTTTACGCTTTTACGGTGAGGAAGATCATTTAATCTCCCTGTCTTCAGGAGGACTGAGATGCTGATGCACTGCTTCTCTTCTGCTTGCACTCAAACTGTGTGAGCTCAGACAGCATTCCATGTGCGTTCAAGCAGCTAATGTGACTCTCTACCCACGCAGACACACAGTCTGTTGGTGTTTCATTAACTTGTACCGGGGGTCTGTTTGCAGTCAGTAGCAGCTATTAAAGGTGAAAACAAGCAAAATATACAATATATACAATTTAGCGTGACTGCTGTCAAGATAAAACTGATACAGTAAACTAATTCATGGCTGCTGCCACACAGAATGTTTCTTTATTTTAAGATAGACAAGTTTTCCAAATTTGGTGACATTTTTCAATGGGAAATTTTCAAACTTTAAAACTGTGTACAAAATAACAACAAAACTTGAACTGTCTCAATAAGTTTCTTGGAAGAATAAGCATGCCACATTTCAACAAAATTGGTCTACAAGGTGCCGACTTTCTTCCATGTGAACAGACAGACAGATTTGGGCTATTGCAATAGGTGCTTCACACAATATATGCAAAAGCATCTAAAAAATAATGGCATTTTTAACATACATTCATTTTTTTAATTTCAGAACTCTTATAATCTACTTATATGCAGAACCACCCCACCTGTTGCCAGACCTTTGTGGCTGGTGGGTGGCATAGTGAGTACAAGCAACTGCAATGAGGCTCCTCTGCAGTGCTGCTATACCAACTCTCCATGGTAAAGTAGACACTAGCAAAAGAACAGGAGACATGTTGGAGAAGAACTGTGAGAGCTACCAGTTGAGTTGGTTTGGGCATATAGTAAGGGCATACCCTGGGCAACTCCCAAATGAGATGCACAAGGCACAACACAAGGGGACAAGACCCAGGACGGGCTGGAGGGATTATAGTAATCCTTCCTCGATCGCTGGGGTTGCGTTCCAGAACCCCCCGTGAAAGGTGAAAATCCACGAAGTAAAAACCATATGTTCATATGTTTATTTTTATATATTTTAAGCCCTTATAAACTCTCCCACACTTTTATAAACATTTCCCGCACAATTATACAGCATAAACCCTTTGTATTCTCTTAGATATTAGGTAAGATTCATTGAAATTATGTATGTAAACACACATACTGTTTATATACAGTAAAACCTAAATATTATTTTAAAGATATCGAGCGTCTCCGATATCACATATGTTACTGCTATGTTACTGTTATGACAGACAGGCCACCAGCAATAAATACGTACAATGCAAGAAAAAATGTATGCAGTAAAATGTGTGTACAGTGATACTAAACTATGTACATGTAATAAGTACTGTACGTAGAAAATTAATTATGTTACTCACCAACAATGACAATACGACTTGTCCGATAACGATGAGTTTAATTTTACTGCACAACAAAGGACAGCGTTACAGCTCTTCTAAAGGAGCCTATGCAGGTGACTGTGTAGCACCGCAGTTGTTGTTCTTCCAGCACTCTTCAATCCAAATCCCTAAAGCAGATTCCATCCAGACTACCGCCTTTGTACATCCACTTACAACTCGTTTTGCACCCTGGTTAAAGGACACTGCGGCTGTAGATCTTATATTCTTTTCCTCCTTTTTAAATAAAAAAGAATCGTGGACTCATTGATGCCGTAATGGCATCCTGCAGCGGTGTAGCTGTTCCCTTCCTTCAACATATCCAAATCTTTTACCTTTTCGGAAATCATTAGTATCTTCCATTGGCGCTTGGGCACGGCCCCTGAAGCAGTAGCAGGAGCATGTTAATGCTGAATGAGCGAGACGAGACTTCCTGGTTAACGCAGCGGAATCGAATTCTGTGCTCCGTCGCTGAGCCAATCAGCACACAGGAACTTAACTGCATGCTCTGATTGGGTAGCTTCTCAGCCATCCTCCAGTAGCGTCCCTTGTATGAAATCAACTGGGCAAACCAACTGAGGAAGCATGTACCAGAAGTAAAAAGACCCATTGTCCACAGAATCCCGCGAAGCAGTGAGAAATCTGCGTTATATATTTAGATATGCTTACATAAAAAATCTGCGATAGAGTGAAGCCGTGAAAGTCGAAGCGACCTAAACTGGGAAAATCTGGCACTTTCCTAAAATGTATTGGAAGATGTTTCTGAGAATAGTTTGACTCGGCCTACACAGATCAACTCTTTCCACTACAGAATGAAAGGGAAGTGAAGTTAAGCTTATTGTGTTCATAAGAAGAGCGATTTGAAATCACTTCAGTTTTCTTTGTCCAGAACCTGCTGACTCACCGGTATGAGAGAAACCCACCATACTGCTATATCGTCGGTGTGCCTTGATGTCTAGTTATACACAATATCAAGCTTTTTGGAGTTAACCCTATTTTTGGTTCTCTAGACCAGGAAAAAAAAAAAAAAAAATACATTTTTTCAGACCAAGTTTCTGCAGCAAATTACATAGTAAATCAATAGGAGTCTTTTGCAAAAAAGGATCAGAAGGATTTGAAGTTGTGCCACATCAAATGACTCCAGGGAGTCACCTAAGGGACCAAAGTTATTTCATTTTACAAAACCTGGAAAAATTGGGGATCTGTAATGTAAGCACATGGAGTGTTGCTTTATGATATTTTGAGGTCCCTGATCGCAAATATGATGATATCTTTGATATCTGATTCTTCACCAGTGGTTGTAGCCCTGTAAGAGCCACTCCCAGAGGACAAAATAAAAGACAAATTAAATATATAAGCAGGTTGGGTATCATTTTAGATTATTTCAAGGCAACTGATTATGAATAGGGCAGCACCGTGATGCAGTGGGTAGTGCTGCTGCCTCACAGTAAGGAGACCTGGGTTCGCTTCACGGGTCCTCGCTGCTTGGAGTTTGCATGTTCTCTCCGTGTCTGCATGGGTTTCCTCCCACAGTCCCAAGACGATCCTAAATTGTCCCTATTGTGTGCTTGGTGTGTGGGTGTGTGCTCTGCGGTGGGCTGGCGCCCTGCCCGC